>NC_062189.1:11027546-11160046 GCF_912470025.1 Vespa velutina | reverse complement strand
TTATTTAGTACATTTATCTTTCGAGAGATTTAATAGACATAAATTTCGATAATTATTATAAGATAATTGTATTTAAAGTAGTGTTCATTAATCCATAGATACTTTTATCTTAAAGAAGCTCGCATTGAAAGCTTCATAAGTTAAATTAATCGGAGCACGTATGTTTGCTTTCAGTCGATCGTCGAATATCATGATTCTTATTCACGAAGTCGGCTTTTGTGTTACCTTTCTTTATAATCTTCGATTATTTGCCGAAAAATTTGGCTAAAAACACGAAACACTGACACTTTTCAACAGCAAATACTTGTTTGATAGTCATAATAAAAAATTCCCGCACATGATTACGCTTGGCATCACTTTCACGATTTTTTTACGTAATCTATTATTCGTCCTTTATTTGTGCGACTTAATTCAAACTCTCACGCTATAGTCAGCTTTTTTCTCGTTTCTCTCTCTCTCTTCCTCTCTTTCTCCCTCTCTTATTTTTCTTCTTTATTTTTCAACTATAGAGAACGAAACGAAGCAGTATAGCAAAGTATTGGTTGGTGCGTATGAAATGTCGGATTTTCTTTAATATATTCACTTAAGAATCCGACATTTCATTCGCACCAACCTAATAAAAATTTTATACGTTCAGTTTTTTTCTTTTTTATCACATTTGTTCTTAAATCTCGCGACTATTTTATTTGCCTAGAGCAATCAATTCTCAGCAAATGGATCAATTCTTGATTCCCTTTCAGATCAAGAAGATTCATGGACAAATATTAAATGTCAACATATTCAATTCTTGTGTGATTAAATTAGTCACATCCAACAATAAAGATTCAATTTTGTAAAAATTGTAATTGTATCCATATTATAATTTGTTTGTTTGTATACAAATTTAATTAGATTTTAGAAAATTCGAGAAAATATGTATTTTTTTCTGTTTTAATGACGTCCAACAAATTCATTATTTGAACTTGGTTCGGCATTTTTCTATCATGAATCAAATGTTTATGCACTTGTACATGTCCATACAGTATAAAAAAAAGATTTAAACATTTAAGTATAACAAAAAGATTTTAACATTCTTGTTTTCGGCAAGCTTAAACTACATGCTCGTAGCAAGCAAAGCTTTACTCTCGCCATAACATCCATGTATCTACGAGCTCTACGATTATCTATATATGTTATAAAGGAGGCATTAACTAGATGAAAGTACTTACTTTTTCACAATTCCCTGACGTATGTTCTAATGTATCTACGAACTAGGTCGTACACTGTTATAAACCTAGTGAAAAGAAACGAATAATAGATACTGTAAGCGGGGATTTTTAAGAAAGAGACAAGTCGAGACATATAAAAAAACGTAGAATATAGATTTGTATGCTTGTAAAAGCGTTCAAGAGAAGTTTCATCATGGATCATGGATGAAAACATGAAGTAGAGCGTATGAGTATGATTAATAGGTCAATGTCAAGGTTTGCGTATTGATAGCGATAAAGATAAATGATTTCATGAATAATTATCATCCTCTGTCAAAAGCATCATTCGTAAAGCGAAATTCGCGATCTTATTTCTACAAGGAATAATAAATCCTCCGAAAATACGTGAGACCTATTGCGAATATCCAACTCATTAATTTAACTGTCTTGAAATAAACTGAATGAGATACAATAATAAAAGACGATTATATCGAAATTTTGTCAGTCCAAAAATGAAATTTGAATAGGTATTGTATGAACTGTACAGGTTGAAAATTTTTCTGGACAGACTTTAATAATATCAGCAAACGATATTTTTACGTTGCGAGAATTTTTTCATATTAATTCTTTTTTCATTCTCTTTTTGAAAGGATTAAAAAAATTTCTGATTAAATCGTTGCTGAATAATATTTATGAAATTCCGGATTTTTTCGGCATATGCAGATATAATATTTTGACCTCAATCAAAGAAATATAAACGTTATAGATTTTTATAATTAATATTTAAAAAATTGAAATATTGTAATTTCCCACTCACATCACGCAAGAACATAGTTACATATATTATAGTACGAAGTAGTACCGTTTTCTCGACACTCTCGAATCCGATTCTAGAGCATCTGGCCTCATTCTTTTCATCGTAGATGAAAGAAGAATGGGCAAAATTAGCCATATTTCAGCAGAGCGCTTTCGTTCAGGGAAATTACTTTAAACTTTAGTACTTTTTAGTACCTTTCTCTACTGCTGAAGCTTTATCTAACAATAAGAAACGACGAGAACATGAAATCTCAAGATGTGTGAGATCAAAATGTAGTATAAGTACACGTATTTACAACAACAAAAATGTAATTGCTAACTTTTAATATTTCTATTTTAGCATATACAAAAAGATTTAAAGAAATGAATATATATTTGATTTTATTCCAGAAGCAAAGTGGCGGCGGCTCTTTTAAATAAACACATGCGATTTAATGGTATTTCTGCGGGTCTTACATCATTACCCACAATAGACCAATCGTCACATGATCTTCAACCGGAAGAGCCACCAATCACCAGCAGCAGCAAGATGAAACGAGAGAGAAAGGCAGCCAGAACACTCGGGATCATCATGTCAGCGTTTTTAGCTTGCTGGCTTCCCTTCTTTCTCTGGTAAAGTAATTTTTGCATATTTTTTACTTATTCTATATAGATTATTTTATCATAAAGACTGTTAATTATGTTCTAAGAATCTATATAATTATTATACTGTGTTCAATTATTTTCTGAACGCAATTACAGGAAATAAGCCAATAATTGTACCTGCTCTTAAAAAATCTCATAAATTTCTCATCGAACTTATTTAAAAAACTTCGTTACAGAACATATTATCAAAGAAATCGAGTAATCAAGTTATAAAATAAATCTTATTAATAAGAAAATTTTCACAACTTTGTAATTATACTTGTTAAAATGTCCTTAATATAAGAAGATACGGTCGGATTAAAACAATGAGAAATAGAGTGAGAAGTTGTACATTGATAAATTATTAAAGTAGATATTAAAATTATTGCTATTATTCCTCTTAACGGATACTATAAATGTTATACAATATCTTGCTACTTGTAATAATTTCGTGTTATATGGAGAGAAAATAGAAAAACGGTCGAAATAGAATCATTAATGTTTGTAACTACAGAGTTTTGCAATAGCTTCTTCGAACGCTTCCTTCGAGATAAACTTTTCAAGAATTAGAAATGCTCTTTTTTCTCCCCCTCATCCTCCTTTATCTGGAAACTAGCCAATATTAAGCAATATTCGAGAAAATTATCTTGTCCTTGTTAAATGGATCGAGCATAGATATCCAATTAGCTGACTTTCGTCTTGAAAACATCGTATTGGTTACTATTCACGAATACTGTAATAATTCTTCCAATTTCTATAAGAAGGACAAACTTTTTTCTATGGCTTTTATATAAAGAAAAGAAATAAAAGTTAGGACGGTTATCGAAACCAAAATTCCTAAAAGTATGGTAACATAGTAAAGAGGTGAGTATGGCGTGTACAGAGAGGATCGATAGTTTCAAGTAGAAAAAGTAGTGTATTGGAACGATCTGAAGTGGTCTGCCCAGAACACAATATATAAGTCTATCCGTACAAGCCAACCTTGATCTGTCACAAGTATACGTGTCGGTCCATCGACATATATGTATACGTGTCGGTCCATCCACATATATATATGTGTGTGTGTGTGTGTGTGTGTGTGTGTAAAGTGCTACCTCAAAGCATTATATGTGAGTACTACGAATAGTTACCAGATTGGTCTAAACTAAGAATGTACTTTTCTATGCCCATTTTGTCTCACAGATAAGAATTTCGAAAAAAAAATACAAATCACTGTAATTATTTCAATCGTTAAAGAGATAAAAATTTTCGACTAAAATCAAATCATACGACTTAAAAAATCGAGTATTATGAATTTATTCGATCTCATGTCGCCGAAAAAAAAATAATAACAAATATTACAAAGATTCTTTTCAAATCTCACTATATATCACTCAATAGCCGTTTTCCTTGTTCTATCTCTCGACAAATCACTATTTCTTTAACTCTCACTGCTGATAGAAATCACCAGTTTTTCCTCTTATCTAAATGTATTAGTTCCTGCCATTCTATCAACGTGCTTACTCGTAGATGTATCATCGTATCCACGTGAATTTAATCTAATACAATTAATGGCACAAGAAATTGATAGCATAGTCGAGTTAACATACACGCGCGTATGAAACTTGAATATATTTTACGTGGGTGGATATCATCATCTCGAGCCAATTCGAATTGACTCTCATTTCAATTCTTTTTCGATATTTATCACAGGATTCATAAGGTGCAATAGAAGGAAAGAGAGAGGAAAGAAGAGGTTACGACTTTCTTAAAAATTAGAATCATTTGATTCTTTCACTAAATCTTATTGATATTAATGATTAATCTTATTGATATCTGACAATGAAGAAATGACTTTTATAAATGTTACAATTCGTTAACTTCCTAAAACATTGTATAAAATAGTTATATGAAGTGTCTCTGTTTGAGACGATCTACAAATTTCTTTGGCAATTGAACTTGCATTTGTTGTCTGGGACTAAAATTGGTAAACTAATATTCCCTACGTGTCGTATCTAATAATATCTAGTTCTATTTACACTTAATTCTCTTAACATCTAATTCTTTTACGCAATCCCACCGTGTCTTTCCCAACATTGTTACTTTTTATTAATATAATATAATCAATAACAATGAACGTCTAAGTTATATAAAATATTAATAGGATTATTAATTGAGAGAGATTAGTTATTAAAACAATCGAAAGATGAATTTGAATAATCTGAATGATAATAATAAAATACAATACACAGCGAAACAATAAATTTTGTATGGAATTGATAATTAATAGATTAATTGAGTATATCTAAAGAAAAAAATAAAACTTCATTAATCTGTAGTATGATTTGTTATGTTTTCGTTATTTCATCAAACAATGTAAATTGATACTCCTCACTTTGGCTTCTCGTAACACTTGACCTACCTATCTTCTCTTTGTGGTACTTCTATTCCCTCGAACGACCCATATATCGCGAAGATCACTACTTTGATACGGACTCTTTCAAAGTTGATCGGTCAATAGCACTGTACAGTATTCATGACATTGCCTGTTTTATTTTCATTAGTGCTTGAAGTAAAAATAAAAAATTAAAGATGAATGCTACAATACTGTTTGAAATTTTTAACTGAACTTTTCCGATAAAAATATATACATATTTCGACACAGATTTTATTACAGTGGTTTTCAAGCGTAGCATTTCATTATCCCATATTGCTCCACTTTATGAATAACTTTTTAATGAATGGAGAACAATCTAATGAATTTACTATAAGAAAAAAATAACATCGAATACTCGTTTGTCTTCTATCACATGATAATTTTTTAATAGGCGAAATATCAACGCATTTAAAATGTTTTATTTGAATGTTAAGCAATGTAGAAATTCAATAAAGAAGAACATAAATACTCTTGTCTTTTGTTTTTATCGATAACGATCAATATCAATCATACGTTCTATCTATGTCATATTGACCTTAACTTTAGTTTATACCAAAAATAAATGAACAAAGGTTACGACCATCTTTCTTTTTAACTGAATGACTAAACTTTTACATAAAAACGCTTGTATATATTCAAACGGACAGCTCTCATTGGTCACCAATCCCTTATACCATTGAAAAGTTCTTCCAGTTCCCTTACCATTCATTTTTTTGAATTTACACGAAGCTATTTTCACGGTACTTCCAGAACAATGTCTTTCACGGTAACAAATGAAAATGTATAAATTGGAGATAGCGATGTCAATACATTTTCATGATTGCTTTTGGCATCGTTGTTTCTTGTCCAGAAAACGCGAGAGTACGAAGTCGAATTGAATTCCAATAACGTCGTCAGAATAGAATCCTTTAAAAAAAGTATCAAGGAATCGAAATGAAGAAATCGAGGTCTGTTTAATGGTCTGTATCTACTAAAAAACGTTCAATAAATCTGTTTCTTTCCTATAATGTAAACAATTTTGAATCATACAAAAAGTTGTTTTCAAAAATCATGATTTGAAGATGTTAACTATAAGTAGAATAGAAATGTTATTAATTTCAAATGTAAATCAAGATATAAACAATATTATATAATATTTGTCTTTTCTTTATGTTCAATAGGTACATCATCACATCTCTCTGCGATACCTGCGAATGCGGTGATATTGTAGTCGCTGTAGTCTTTTGGGTAGGCTACTTTAACAGCGCTTTGAATCCATTGATTTATGCATACTTCAATCGCGATTTTCGAGCTGCATTCAGAAAAACACTAGAGAGTTGCTGCGCAGCAATAGGACCAGTACGAGATCTAAGAAAAAGTCACAAAAAACAAGACTTGGTACATAGCAACGCGTCATCGGAGCTTCACGTTAACAATCAGTTAAGGACTAGTGAAATGACGAACGTGCATATCGAAGCATGCATTTAAATCAATCATTGAGAAATGATATCCTTGAAAAACGAAAAATAATGTTCGAAAGAAACGTATAAATATCAAATGCAATATATAAATTTAGAAAGCATTTTCATCATCAGCATTTGGTTCAGAATCGATCTATCTTGAAAATCTGTTTTTGTATATCAAAAATAGCATACGTTTGCTTACAGTATCTTATTAATCGAGATTTTTTTTAATTGTCGTCTCTCTAAAATTGCAAACGAGTATTTACCAAAGAGATAATTATCAATTATTCGATAGCTGTTTGATCTATCTGTGGACAATCATCTCCAAGAATGAATGAAATGAGCAAAAGAATTCATTGGAAAATGTCTGCCATTCTTTTCGCACCACACTGCTTAAAAAAAATTTCTTTGAAGGTACCTCTACATTTTGAATGAAAAATGAAAAAAACAGAAATATTAATTGAAATTTTGCAGTCGAGTTAAAACAGATAACAAGACAATTTACACTAGGAGAAACGATATCAAATATCTTGGATACTTACATCTAAATCATATTATTTTGGTTATCGAGTGAGAAATACAAGTCTAAATTCCAAACATTTATCCTAGGGATTCTATCCCGATAGCTCTATCTGGTTCGTAAATAAGGTTTCTGTCGAGATAGATTAATGCCCCGATTTCAATAATATGTCTACAATGAAAACGATAAAATCTGAATGATGATCAATGATCATCAAAATCTGATCAATGATCAAAAAAATCTGAATGCAAGATCATTTCTTCCGACTAAAGAGACATAGATATTTATGAATATCAAAGCATAACTATAATCAGAGATAAACATACATATTGAATCTATGCCGTATGCAGTATATACGGTAAGCAGCATGGAAGAGGCCATTAAATCAACGCGAAATGAATCTGTCAAAGGACCGGCTGTCTCTTTCGAAAGAGAACACCTTCATATCGATCGTAAGCTACCATTTTCGTGCTCCTATTCTCACGTAAAGTTCGGACTAAATAAAAAACTTCTCAACACCCACAAAAATCTCTTAGACCTTTCGCGAATGAGAAAAAGGTAAAGAAAATTCGCAACAATCGGTACGTTTTAGGCTGAATAATTGGAAACCCGAATGACTTGAAAATTATTTAAGAACAAAGGATTTCAATTTACCAAGGGCATTAATAGTATATGCATACGTCAAGAGCCGTTAATAGTAGGTAAAGAGTGAAATGATCTATCGTTAAGCCAATCTAAAGTAACTGTCTAATTTTTACTGACACAAAGGCGCCCTCAAAGGAAAATTAAAGGAAAAAGATGGAGAAAACGATTAGGAGGAAATGTGTTTTTCGACTGACCAAAAATTGTAAGTAATATTATTGATTATGAATGTTAAAAGATTTAATTAGTAAATAAAGGAAAAAAATGTTCATCTTATACCTAGTCATTTAGCGAGAACGTGTATTCAAAGAGAATGTTAACGCGAACAGAAACAATGGAGAAATTTTAATGAAATTAAATAAAATATAAGAAATGCGAAGTATTTCTTTTGTACGTGATAGATCGATCTTCTTACAATCAATCATATATCATTTTGTATATATATATATATATATATATATATATATATATATATATATTGCATTCAAATCTATAACGCTCGAGAAATAGACTTCCATTTTACACAATCAACTTTTGCATATAAATGTGTCTATTTATTGCGCGTAAGTGTCATATTTCTAATTTGTGTCTTGGATAAAAAAAAAAAAAATATATATATATATATATATATATATATATACATATATATATTTATATATATATGAAATAAAATGAAGAGAGACATAAGAAATCGTTTATCATTATAGTCAATCAATCATTCCGATATAAACAAAAAAGACATGCCAAAAATACATAAAAGAAAAAGTTCTTACGCATATATAATATAATGTATACATACATATGTGCATAGCAATAAGATGAATAGGTTGTTTAATTTGATTATTATCGATTATAGAGATTTATTGTAAATTGTTAACTATTACATTGTGTAATACCATAATATTTCCTATGGAAAGCTCGTCAGCATTTTAACTGAATACTTTAAATAAGTAATGTTTATCGTACGTTGTAAAGATTGTTTGGGAATTTATTTAACTACTTACTGATCATGATCAATACTTATAAAACGAAATATAGAAATTCACAAAGACCCGTATAAATATTCGTGTAAGCAGAGAGTACAGAACAATCATTAATATAAGATCAACAACGAGACGATTTTTTTTCTGAATGCATTGAACTAATGATTTTTCTTTATGCAACTGGAACGTTTTTAAAAAGTATTAAATCGTTTCACAACTCGTCAACTTTGTATATCCTGTATCTAAAGTTAGACGTATGAGAGATTAGCAATATAACTTAATGTACAACGTCATAAAATTGGTGTTTACAAAAATGAAGTGGCACTAAAAAAATACAATTACAATAAATTACAAATGTATAGAAGTAACAAAAGAATTTATCCGTAAATCAAAAAAAATTTATGGGATATTGTATTCTTGGATATAAGGAAAAAATCGATATTATTATTATTATTATTATAATATGTTCAAGTGACAATAGTTAAAAGAGAGTGAATATTTTTATTTCCTATTTCGCACAGTAAAAAGCATATCGACCTAAAGAAAAATTATTCACACCAGTGTAACATGTGCTTGTGTGGATGAAATCTTAGCGTGTTAATGACATCAGATCTCACGCAACGTAGAGACATACATCGCATGTCACGAAAAAGAGAATGCGAACCTATCATCTGGAAATTTGTGGATTTGCCCATATAGAAAACTAATAAAAATATTTTAAAGAAAACAATGTCGAAAAAATTTAATCCTTTTTACCGTATATTACAGAGTATCTCTATTTCCGTCCTTCAATAACATATGCTTACATGATATCTCAACCATATGCTAAGCTGTTCTTATCGAAGTTAGAAAAGTTTTAGTTAAAGAATCTTTATAGCCATAAAAGTGTATACTTCATTCGGCAGCGAACGTCATGGGATTCTGAGTCGGTGAGTTTGAATAAATTGCTCTCGAAAAGTTTGAAGAAACTTCTCCCGTAGTTCTAATAAAATGGTTCTAATAATCCAAGGCAAGAGAATCCTCTACTGAAAATCACGCATTCCTTTTTCTTGTTATAGTGAGAGAAACTTAATATTTTATCCGGTGCTCACCTCCATTTACTTCCATTTCCTTTTTAAGAAAATATAAATGAAAGTTACGTTCGAAAATACAGAAGCTCAAAGTAAATTCAAAGCAAGAGTTTTTCTTAATGTTTGTATTTCTAAGCAGAACGCTTGAGATCTCCCGCGTTTTCTCTGAGCACAACGTCGTGTCATACTTTATTAATTCTAATTACACGAATATTGTTTCAGTATGCACCATAACATTTACGTATTTCGACATTCCTGTATCATTCTATCAAGCGTGGAGCATATGTATTTCCGAGATAGTAGACATATTATTCCAGAAAGTGGTGCAATTCCATGTCTAGGCAGTTTCTACACACTTGTCTACTTTGAAACAATACTTTATTCTCGCAAACATGCAATCGTCTATTGTTGCGTCATGTAGCTATATAACCAACCAACAACGGCTGAACTAGTATCATTGATATCCTAAAATTTACCACAACCGTAGGATAGTTAAGCTGTGACAGTTTAAATATTACTGTTTCTACAGAAATGAAAATGTTATACTATATTAACTAAAGAATCAAATCGTTCATCCGAAAAATATTCTCATAAGTTTTACAAGATACAGATGTGAGGCAATTAAATTAAAGATAATTGCTTCGGGCACGGTTTTAATTTATAATAAGAATTCGAGTCTCTCAAAAATTCACCTATACGTATACGTAGATACATTGAAAGACTTTCTGTATTATTTTCCCAAAAATACTATAGAGAATTCGAATACTTTCATCATCGATATAGTACGATTCGAGTACAGCTTTGTTGTCGCTGATATTAAATTAACACAATTTCATTTCCATCAAATTAATACGCGATATTATGATTAGGGAATACGCAAATCTAATGAATAATTTCACATTGAATGCAACTTTATATTCGCATTAACAATTACTTTAGTGTACATCCACCCAGCATTACTTCTTTTCCACCACTTCCTCCTTCTCTTCTTCCTCCTCTAGTCGAATTATTCTCAACAACGCGGTTTCATAGAAGACTAGCTGAGCGCCTTCTTTGCACATTATCGTTCCGCAATATATGCGTCTCCAAAATTTCTAGCCCGTACCATCAGCATTCTACTTTCTTTCTCTTTTTTCCAGTTCTTTCTATTCCCTACCACTCACGAAATGTGAGACACACATTCGATAGCGTTGTACTAAAATTCCAAGTTTATTTCAAACCTTTTTCGAGGGGGTCCAATGTATAAAAAACCGACATAATTTTGTAATACACATCAACGTTTTCCTCTATATTCATAATAATATCTCTTTCCTCTATATTCATGTAAATGTAGACACATGACAAAGCGGGAAAAAGAAAGCACGAAAAAAGAAAAAGAAAGAGGCCATCATAAAATGAAGAGGAAACGTTATATTTTTAATATCAAATTGATATTCTAAACTATAGAAAAAAAACACTTTGATTTGAATGTTCTATAATCATTCGTATGCTGAAGTACATCATTCTTGATTTTGTGTTAAATCGCCTAATTACATGTTATTGGACAATTATAAATACAACGGTGCCAAGAAAATTACATTTCTATTTAATCAAGAAAATAGAATATTTTCAATCAACTCAGTGAGTCAATAATTATTTATCTCTATTGCAGATCTCATAATTTTTTAAATATATATGGTAACATATATAAAATATTATAAATTATAGATATTTTCATGACTAATAGGACTTTTAAATAACTATTATATGATAATTATCATATTATAAAATGAAAGATAACTTCTAGAAATAAATTGTCCACAACTACGTCAACATAATATCAGAGTAAACTTGACAAATACGCTGACAATAGCAAACGAAGTGAAGTATCGTGTCCAGAGAACTGTCTTGCATAAATTGAGTTAGGTGAGTTGGCTCCCGTTGATCCGATTGTTTCTTGCGTGATTACGCATCCCTTGGATGCTCGTTTATCATTGATTATTACTACTACTACCTTCAACGTATCTATTTTGTCTCGAATTTTAACCTGATCTCTTCAGGTCGATAAGAGAAGAATAAGTTACAGAAAAATCCAGTAATGGGAAAACATCTAAAATTATGAGCGAATCAATTCAATTTTTTGTTATCTACGAATTTATTAAAATGAATTAATAATATTCCTATCGTTGAAAAATCATTATAATAAGATAATATATATAAAATCTATTTTCAATGCCTATATGTTCATAAATTCATTCATGGTTAGTCTATAAAAGTGAATTATTTAATATATATAAGGCATATATTCTTATCATTTAAAAATTATACATCTTCTTTAAAATAGAAATAAAAGAATTGTTTAAATTTTACAACAACTAAATTTAGTTTATTTATACTGAATGATGATGTTAATGAATCTGTCGGTAATGTCGAACGCGACTATAAAAATAAATTAAATTGAATAAAATAAAACTATATATATTTTTAGCGATACATATACTCATTTCCTAAAAATATTTTGTATCATGTCTGTATAAATATATAATGATTACTATATTCTAATACAAGATATGTTATCACAATATGGTATTATACATAAATATAATACATAACTTACCAAGCGTCGGCAGAAGACAAAGGCAAAACTAATTTTTTCCTTTTTCTCATATTGTTTCTAAATCTCTTATATTTGTAAAAAATATATACTGATAAATATTTCTTGTAAGATACTATTTCTCTATAAAAAGAAAACAATATTTTCAATTTCTTTGACAAATGTTATATCCGTTATTTTCAAATAATTTTTTTTTATTTATATTTATTAATTTAGCAAAATTATAAACATATTTAATCAGAAAAAATGATAGAACATTTGTCCATGTGAATTATACTTTCTTACGGATATATGTATTTATGAATCTCTCGAAAATAGTAAAATTTTTAACGCAAAGAAAAATTTCTAAGTATATGTTTAAGTATTTAATGAAAAAAGAAAAATATTTCATTGACTAATACTATATTATCTAAGAAAAATTTGATTAAACGAAACTGTAATATATTTATTAAAAGTAATATAACATTTAATATAATTTTACATTAGTTTAATTTTTAAAAATTATTTTTTATTATATTGAACGTTATCGATAAAAAAAAAGAATATTTAGTATACAATATGTGTATATTTATTACAGTAAATGATTACTATTAAAAATTTTAACTTGATTTCTCCTAAACTATTACTATTATACTAAATTATTCTGTTATAACTAAATTATTCTATATATATCTAAATTATTCTATATATAATTAAATTATTACTATTATAATATAAACTTGATTTCGTCTCAAACATTGTATCTTCAACTAAAATGGTAATTAGAATAAAGAAAATTACGTCATGATCAATGATAACGTAATTTAAATAACAGATGTCAGCACTATCTATGCATGCAGCTCGCCACGTTGGAAGAGTTGACGGCTGGTTGCAGTTTACTTGACATAACGAGAACTATTTTATATCAACCTTTAGATATTTTTCATCACTCGATTATATTAAGGTGAGAAAGCATAAATCGCATAAATTTTTATTGAATTACTATTATTGTAAAAAAATAATATATATTGGTAAAATAAAATAATAACATCTTATAAGTTGCTGAACTTTAACTACAAAAATCACTAAAGAACTAAAGAAAAACTTAAAATTTAAATATAATATAATTTATTTTTACGTAGTAGGATTATAATTTTTAAATGAAATTAAACCTGAAATCACGTGTATATATTTGTACATAAAGATTGTTGGTAATTATAGTAAATGAAAAAATACAATTAAATCTATGACATTTTAATAATTTGAAGCTTGTAAGATATATGCAACTTTATGATAACCTTATATTTACTACTACTATTACATTTTTATTAACAATTAATAGTTATTTAAAATTCACTATAATTAGCATATACTATAAAGAATTATTATATAAAAAAAAAATACTAAAGAGTTTAATATAAAATATTGGTTTATTAATACTATGTTATGTATGTAATAATTTATCTATTACATATATTATATGTTTTATATATATATATATATATATATATATATATATATATATTATTTTTATTATTTTTACATCATTTATGTTACAAGATATCAAAAATGAAGGTTAAGGAGTTATTAAAAACTGTTAATGTGGCATGGTCTCCACCTGCCCAATATCCAATCTTATTGGCTGCTGGAACAGCGGCTCAACAGCTGGATGCTAGTTTTAATACTTCTGCTAGTCTCGATTTATATTCAATTAATTTACAACAGCCAGGATATGAAATGGAACTGAAAGCTAGTGTGGCTAGTGATCACAGGTCTTAGTTATTGTCTTCGTATTTTACTTTTGATTTTAAAAAGAAAGATTACATTACTTAATAAATGTATATATTTAACAGATTTCATAAAATAATTTGGGGAGCATATGGTAATAATCCAGCTGGTATAATTGTCGGAGGTTGTGATTATGGTACAATAAAAATTTATTCGGCTTCTAAAATGTTAAATAATGAAAGCAATTGTTTAATAACTAGTTCAGATAGACATACAGGCCCAATAAGGGCAATAGATTTTAATCCCTTTCAAGCAAATTTATTAGCAACTGGAGCAACAGAAAGCGAAATTTATATATGGGATGTTGTAAATACTAGTACTCCAATGACACCTGGATCTAGAAGTCAACCATTAGAAGATGTTCAATATATTGCATGGAACAAACAAGGTTATCATTTTATCATATATAACTATAAATCAGAATACATATATTATGTAAACTCATATTAAAAAATATTCATTATACTTTCTAGTACAACATATTCTTGCTTCTACATTTTTACAACGCTGTGTTATATGGGATTTAAGAAAAAATGAACCCATAATCAAACTAACAGATGCCAATTCAAAGGTAGCATATTTCTTATCTTTTATAAAAATAAATACTGATTAAAAACAATATTCGCAGAATAATTATGATTTCATACCTAAAGGTACGGTGGAAAGTAGTTCAATGGCATCCAAATGTTGCAACACAATTATGCTTGGCGTCAGAAGATGATCAAGCTCCTGTAATTGAATTATGGGATTTAAGATTTGCCACATCACCTTTAAAGACATTACAGAATCATCAACGTGGTGTTCTTTCAATAGCATGGAATCCTCATGATCCAGATCTTCTTTTAAGTTGCGCAAAAGACAACAGAATTTTATGTTGGAATCCAAATTCAAATGAACCGGTATACAAAACTTGCATTTAAAAACATTATGTATTTTAGTTTTAATTATTTATAATATTTATAATTATCAACAAATTTAGAATGGAGAAGTAATATGTGAATTAATGCAAACGAATCAATGGAACTTTGATGTCTCATGGTGTCCGCGGCATCCAGGTTTAATTGTAGGAACTAGTTTTGATGGGCATGCAGCCATATATTCTTTGCTAGGTGGAAGACAGCAAGTATCTAGTGAAACATCAAACAAAATTGTTGATTCATTTCCAGGAATGGATCCTTTTACACAACCACATCCTACAGTTCAAACAGAATCAACTGCAATTTTGACAAAAGCACCAAAGTGGTTGAAGAAACCCTTTGGAGCATCATTTGGTGTAAGTATATATTATTGAAGTAATAAATCATATTTTTTCATTATAGTATATTACAATTATAATTATTAATACTATCACTAGCTTGTTATTCATTTATAGTTCGGTGGTAAATTAATAATTTTTGAAAATGAAATACCAGACTCAAATTTACCTATAAATTCAAATAGAAAAGTTATAATATCACAAGTAATCACACAACCAGATCTTATTCGACGATCAAATGAATTAGAAGCTACTCTTAAAAATGAACAGTATACTGATTATTGTAAAGGAAAAATTGATAATACGACCGATGAACATACCAAAAAGATTTGGAGCTGTGTTGGTGCATATTTTAGCAAAAATGTTACAAAGAATATACTGGACTTATTGGGATATAATATAGAAGAAATGAATAACAAATTAAATCAATTTTTATCTCAGGATGAAATAAATATACTTTCAGGAGGTATTGCTAACCTTAATAAAGTAAGTTCTAATTACAATTATTCTTACAAAATATTAAATATAACAAATTATTAAAACAGTATACTTTAATTTTAATTTAATAGGTAACAAATGGTAACATAGATGGAGGTGCAGTATTTGATGCTATTGTTCAAGAACAGCATAAAAAATCTACAGTTTCTGTAATGCCTATAAATAATAATTTTAAAATAAATATTTCTGATGGTAATTTTAATAAATATTGGTATTTTATAATACATACTTCTCATAATAATTAAACTAATTTGTTTATTGCCAAATGTTCTATTCTATTACCGAATGCAACAATTTTTAGATATACAACTAATATTCAATTCATTATAGATGATGATGGATTTATCGCACAAGCAATTCTCTTAGGAAATATCGAAGCTGCTGTATCTTTATGTTTCAAAAGCAAAAGATATGCAGATGCAGTTATTCTTTCTATGGCTGGAGGACCTGAATTATTGGCAAAAACTCAATATAGATATTTCTCAGAACATTCTGGAGCACTTAATTCACTTATTAATTCATTAATTAGTGAAAATTGGATTGATATTGTTAAAAATGCTGATATAAATTGCTGGAAAGAAATATTAATTGGTGTATTTACACATGGTCAAGAACGATCAACTCTGTGTGGTAAGTGATAAATATTTTTTTCTTATATGATTAAGAGTCATTATTATATATTATTTAATATTGTAGACATGCTAGGAGATCGTTTAGCATCTAGTGAAAATTCTAATTTAAAAAAACAAGCTCAAATATGCTATATTTGTTCTGGTAATCTAAATAGATTGATTGAAGCATCTGAAGCTGAAATACAAGAAATTGTGGAATTACTTATAATAATGCAAAAAGCTTTAGAATTTCAAGGTATAGAAAAAGCTGATATTGAAGGTAAAATCGCTAATGTTCTATCTCAATATGCTGAAATGCTAGCAACAGAAGGAAATCTCGAAGCAGCACTGAATTATCTTGGAAATAGTCAGGAAAAAAAAATCAATAATTTACGATATAGACTTTGTAGAGCTTTAGGTTATATTCAAGATACTGAAAGAAACATAGAGAAAGCGTTAATAAATCAAAATTATAGTGAACAAACTCATAGACCTTTACAAAATCAGAATTATCAAAATACATACAATTCATTATCACAAACTACACCAGGAGTTGGTGGAGCACCTAATTACAATTGGAATACTACTGCTACCAAACAGTCATTTGGAACATCAACTCCGTTTAATGTTCAATCGACTCAGTCTTTTGTAACGCCTGTTCATACTCAAACACAATCAACGCATTACGATCAATATCCAACATTACGCCCATATGGACAACAAAGTGGTTTACAGCCTCCTCCTCCACCTCCTCCTACATCTGGATCAAATGTTACTAGTAGTTCAAGACCGTCTAGTGTTGGGCCTCAATCAAGATCAAAATATCTTATAGATCCATCTGTAAAGTCTACATCACCGTATGGCCACAATACTTTTCAACAACCACAAACTAGATCTGTACAGGGATACAACCTACAGTATCCATATCAGCCACAAGCACCCGCCCCTGGCAACACATTTTCTGGTCAAACACATAATCTTATGAATATACCATCAAAAGAAACAGAATCTTTCAAACCACCACTACAATCTAGTGTGATGTCTATGTCTCAAAATTCTTCTCAACCAGAGGTGTATAGTCAACACAATTCGGAATCGATTTCCCAAATGCAGACATACAACAGTGACAA
Organism: Vespa velutina; assembly: GCF_912470025.1. Taxonomy (NCBI): domain Eukaryota; kingdom Metazoa; phylum Arthropoda; class Insecta; order Hymenoptera; family Vespidae; genus Vespa; species Vespa velutina. Next base: position 11,142,492 of record NC_062189.1, on the reverse strand, counting down.
TAATTATCATTCAATACCGCAGCCATCTGGATGGAATGATCCACCAATTGCCAAAAGTTCTAGAGCACAGGTAATTTACTATATATTAATCTATTATTCTTTATTAAATATCAGTTCTCAGTATAATGAGAAGTAATTATATCATGTACTGAGTGAAATGAGTACATGGGTACAATTATTAGAATAAATACTGATAACATATATATGTATGTATATATTCAAATGGTATAGCCAATATTGGCACTACACAACAAAAGTGAAATGTTTGCGGAACATGCTGGTACCCGGAAATGGAAAACAAAATATTTGAAGAATATAAATGTAAAGGTAGCTTGGTTAATTTTTAACATTTAGAGTGCCATTCCCCTCTCTGCCATTTTTATTTATTTCTTATATGCCTTTCATATTATGTGTATTTATTGAACATTATTGTTAATAGGAATATAATGATATTACTTATCCTAGATTAACAATAGCATTTGTGTGAATATTAAGATAACTAATGTGTAACATGAAAAGTCATATTTAGCTGCTATATGCTTTTTATACAAAGATTAGTATTATATACTTTATGGTTATATGTATAATGATAATATCTGCTAAAATAATAAAATCATAGTATAGATAAATAAATAAATACTTACTTATAACATATAATGTAATTATAACTTAATACTTCTTTCAGGCAAAACTTGAATTTCAACCTCAAAGTCCAATACTACATCCTTTGCGAAATACAATTCCACAACATGAATCTAATGTAAGAAGTATACATACATTAAATACTATATTTATTATTCTTACAGCAATTACAATATCCTATAAATTATTCTTATAGATATTACCACAGGATAATTATTACAATGACTCTCATGTACCTTATAATCCACAGCAATATGTTCATAACATTCAAAATGTTGGTACTCAATTTAATAAACCTGTTGATATTGCACAAGCCATAGCAGTAGCTAAAGTTATTGAATCTGAGAAACCAAAACTACCAATACCTGAAGAACATGTGCATTTGAAAACGGTATTAGATGAACTAAAAATGCTATGCTTTGATAATGCTAAAAATCCGGTAAATATTAACTAATTTAAGTACATGAACTATTATTGTATTATTGTGTATTCTCTTATACTATATATTAACATTCTATAGATTAACATATAATGCAATTATAACTTAATGTATATAAATTACATATAATTTTTCATACCTTTATTTTAGCAAATTAAGAGAAAAATAGAGGATGTATCTAAAAAATTGGAAACACTGTATGATTGTCTCAGAGAAAATAGAGTATGTAAATTATCATATTTTTTCATATGTGTAAACTTTTATATAAATAATTGTTTTACATTTACAATTTCCTAAATTATTTTTTAGTTATCACAAAACACTCTTCAAGGATTACATCAAATATCAGAGATGGTACAAAACGGAAATTACGCTGGAGGTCTAAGTTTACATACGCAATTAGTATCAGGACCAGATTTTAGTCAGATATCTTCTTTTATGCCTGGTATCAAAGTATTACTTCAAAGTGCCCTTCAGTTAGGAGTTTACATTAGATAGAATATGATATACTAAAAGATGTACGATTGATGTGTCTCTTCATTACAAATGTTTACATTTTGTCATCTTTTGTGAAAAAACATACTCTATTCTGCATTGAAAAAAGTATATATCTATGCAATTTCTTTATTACATCATTTACAGTTCACAACATGAACATAATTTATAGAGTTTATATTCTTCATTCTTCTATCTAATGATATCTTAAATTTCAATATTATCTTGTAACCTTTTTTTAATTGTAATATATTGATGAGAAGTCGAAAGACCATGAAAAAGGTATACTAATATTTTGTAATTATTCTTACGTAAATTATTTACATAATAATTGGTTTTTACTGGAAAGAAATGTATATAAGCATTATTAAAGTTGGTTTTGAATAATGAAGGTAAAAAATTTATTTTTATATAAAAGATATTCTTCTTGCGTCTTTATATTTCAAATTAAAAGAAATGAGAAGAATCCCTGTAATACTAATATTTACATTTATGTTAATTATTTTGGATTTGTTACATAAAATAAAATCATGTAAAAAAATTATAACTTTCTGTATACAAATGAAAGTATTTAAAATATAAATATGATTTACTCGTTTATACACATATATGGACTTTTATTTGAGTTGTATTTTGTAATAATTTTGTTATATAATTGACAGAAAATATGAAAAGCCAAAAAATTAAATAATACATTATATATATGAAAATATATAAATCTGTACATGATTTATAGTCCCAATAAAATAATTTATAAAAATCTAACATTCATTTATTTACAGATACTTATGATAAAAAAAACTGTAGATGTATATGTTACTTATTTCAAAAATGAATTAAGTGAAAGAATAATTTACTGTATAATTAAGCTATGTAAAATTGCGCTTTTTTCATTGACAATAAATTTTTGCAATAATTCATCTAGTGGATCAACACCATCTCGCGCTGCCTGACGTCGCATAGCTTGTTTTACTTCTTCACGGACTCCCTTATCAGCACCACGTGTTGTAATACGTCGGCCTATAAAATATCATTATTTTGTTTAACAGTACAATTACTTTAAATACTTTAATACTTAATTACTAAAAACAACTTTAATAAAATATACATACTTTGTAATACTCCTGAGCCAGTAGCAATATCTAAAGACACACCACCACCATGTTCTGTCCACAGATACGTCAATTCCTCTAAAATATCTACGCATATAATATATGATTGAAATAATGGATATACAAAAGATCCACGATTAATAATCCTTTCAGTAATTATAGATAATGTGCTAGCTTCTTGCGGCCAATCAATCTGCATTAAAACTAATGCATGTCCAATAGCCAAATCTCCTACAGTTCCAGGTATAGAAAAATTTTCCTAAAATATATGAATTATAAATATATAAGAGACAAATCAAATTACAATCGTTAAGTTCAAAATCATAGCGCAATAATCGTATTATATATAAATTTTTTCTAGTAATTATAAACGATTTTAATAAATCATATAGTATTTATTGCCTTTATTGCTAAAAGAAGTAGTCTGCAACAATACTGTAAAACAGGATAACGTGCAAGGGACAAGTAATGCAAATGTCGTGTGGATGGAACGGTTAAGTTATGGGATACTTTCCCACATATTGAAGGTAAAGAGCTTGCTACTAAAACAATATATTCCAGCATACCCTATAAAAAATATTTAAATTAAATGTTTATACTATTTATATGACATTTTATCTAATTGATTTATATTTTAGATAAACTGATATGTATTTAACATTTGAATAGTACATAACATAACATACCTTATAATCTTTTAAAAAAAAACAAGTACTAGCAAACCGTAGATGAGTAGACAAAGAGGAACCTTCTTGAGATAGTCTAGTTAACACTTCATGATGTAAGCCTTTATACATAGCTAAGTCTGTTGAAAATGGATTTAACCATGCATCCAATCGTGCCTGTTGATTAAGTTTATCTATCTCTCTTTGTAAATAATCACTACTGTGCAATAAATCCCACAATTTGACAGCAAAACCAAGACCGTTACCACTGTAGTCTCCATCACTAGTTACAACAATCCCTGAATTATCTTCCCTTTTCCGTTTTTTTAATTTTGGCTCTGAATATAAAAAATAAAATATTACTTTTCTGTAATATTTTTTACTACAATTCTACTCTCTATAAACTTAATATATTATACCAGTAAGAGAAGAAATTAACTCTCCGAAAGCTTCTACTAAACAATACATAGTTTCCCCATTATTAATAAGCATTGCATGTTCATTTAATATTCTTAATAATACTACAATTGTACACATTAGTAATTGGCGTACAATAACTTCTTCACATAAATTAGCTGCATGTACAACTGCATACTGTTGTAGTTTCTCGCTATATGTTTCCCGATTCCAAGGTATGGAGAATAAATTGCTTAGTTCCCATCCTAATTTTTTTCCAATTAACTCCACTACATGAAAAAGTCTGTCCCATGGATACTGAATTTGTATATCTTGTGGTTGTTGTATATATGCTAAATAAAATTCCACAGCTTTACAAAGCAATCTTAATCCAAGACGAGGGTTAAGTTCAACAGGGGCAGCTCCAAGAAGTGGTAATGCATCACAAGCTAATAACCGTCTAAAACCATTTACAGCACGTCCTGGATGACTATGTTTTTCTGCAGTGAGTAGAGTTTCTACTAAACGTGGCTAAAAATTTTTAATTATATTTTAAATAAATGATTATATCTTTACATATACATAAACAAGCATCTCAAATTACTAACTCCATGTGTTGGTGTAGTTTGAGGAAATTTACGTATTAAGAGGAGTAACAATTTACAATGCTCCATTGTATCTTCACTATGATCAGCTGTCATAACTAATAAACGATGTTGTAAATCTTGAGGAATATGTTGAAACATTTGACATAAAAATTCCGTCTCTGGATCACATTGTTCAGAACGTAAACATGTAGTTACCATTTCTATTTCTTTCCAAATATCTCGATCATCTGGAAAATTCTGAAATCTGCTCTTACGCATAAAAGATATAAGTTTAATTTTGTTTATAAAAAAATTTTATACAGTTAAGTATCATACTTACATTTCACTAAAACATTTTGCAGCTTCCTTGACATTTTTTGATAGCTTCTCAATTTGGTATGCTTCAAACTTAAAAAATAATAATCTTTATGTATTATATATTAGTAGCTTATGACTTTCATGATTTTAATAATTTTTATATTCAAATAAATTTTTAAATAAAAAAAATAATATTTTCTAATAATATTGTTAAATACCTGAACTTTCGCGCTATGAGGAAATAAAGACTTAGCGGTAATCAACCACGACTTTGCTGCATAAATATCACTTGATAATGCTTCTTTAGCACGCATTATTAAGTAATCCTCTTTCGATAATTGATTTTCTCCTCCGGAAGATTTTTCCAACATCGTGAAGCAAGATGTCCCGTTTTCTTAAAAGTAAATTTATATATTTATAATATTAAATCTCTAATAACATCATACCATACAAGTACATCAAATACAAAAATAAAAAAATTAAAGGTTATGTTTTCATTACTCGCACGTAAATAAGTTTCAAAATGATTAAAATGTCTTTAGAAAGCCTAATCTATTCGCTAATATCAGGAACATCTCATTGCATTTACATGACGCTAGACAAAAAAGCTTCAAATTATATGCAATTGTCTTCTACGTGAATTGTACAACGCGTCGCTTTAATTTCTTTATCCAACACTAGATGGCGTTTCATTGAGCTTGTAATGTCTTCATTGGCATGTATGAACTCATATGTTGAACTCCATATATATATTAACTTCTATCTCTATCGTATTTGTTAATTTATTTTCTGCTATATACTAATAACAAATATTACAAATATGTCATTATTTTCGCAGCATTCTTATCAAAAAAGATTATTACATTCTTCTTACATTTGAAAAATCAATATTATTAAAAATCTATATCATTTAAAATAAAAAATTTATTATAATAACAGTGAAAACAGAATAATTATTAATACATTAAGACTTTATCAGTACTTATGACGAATCTATACATAACTATTGATAATATAACTCTAAATTCATGCCATCATGTATTTCATCTAAAGCATTTAATTAAGGAAAACATTGATAAAAGAAAAATTGTTAATAACGAGAACATATATATGCGATTTCAAATATTGAAGGATACAGTCCTGCAGTTTAATATGGTCTTTGAAGATAGTGTACCATTTTTTTAATACAATTTTTTCCCAATGTGTTCCAGTTTGAGCTGCTATTAGTTTCTTCAAATCACCGATAGTATCATCTGGATTACATTTCACTCTAACCTTTTTTCCTAATCGATCATTGCAAGTTATTTCTAACATTTTTTATGATATTGGTTTTAATTTTTCCTCAAGTCTACAAAATTGAATTATTCATTCAATAAAGTTACTTAAAAATCCATTTTATACCTATTAGTCAATTATTATATACCTTATTATATATTTTTATTCATATTTAAGCTTATTCTTGTTTACATAAATACAATAATAAATTAGTACAATTAACATTGGCACAATTAACATTGTGGAATTATCATAAAACACATAATATTATTATACTTACAAAATTAATCGTATGTATTTTATGCACACTAATCTATATATGTACATATATATATATATGTATATATATATATATATACATATGCTTAAAGCTGCATCATAAGAAAATCTTAATAAATAAAATATTTAATCCAAGTCGATAAAAAAATATTTCGTTTTGACGATTTAAAGTCAAATGATTCTACTTAACCTCAACAATTTTTGTATCACTACGTTAATCAGAAGATGAACGTAAAATACACTCGTATGTAAATATATGATCGTTATAAGCACGTTAAACATAATAATATATTTTTCTGTATTATTTGTGTTGTATGGTAACGAATACTATATATATATGCTTACACTTATCCATATAAAAAATATTAATCTGATATTAAAGCGTCACTTACCCTTTAACGCGGTATATTAGAAACCTTTAATACGTAACGAAAGTTATCGGTTGAATGTATAACTATATTGTATTGGTAGCTATCTCTTTAACTATATTTTTAGTAAGTTAAAATTTATAGTGATATTTTTCAATATGTAGATAATAAACTACCTAATTTTTTCAAATTTATGTAGGATTCTGATCATACGTACATTTTTCGACCACGTACGCCGGAAATGACGTTAACTCAATCTCCACATCATTGAGAAGAGTCCGAATATCGTGTACCGTCGTCTATAGTCGTGTAAAAGCACGGCGATCGGCGTGCTTGCTTCACCCTATCTCACTCTTTTCTTCTTCCTCTTTCTGTTTTCTCTATTTCTGTCTTTCTCTTTCTCTCTTCTCTCCGTGTTACTTGGTGCGCACACGTGTATATGTGTGTATGAACACTTTTTTACTTTTTGAATAAAACACAATGGTGATCTCGCAAGAGGTTCTTTCAAAAGCTGAAGAAATAGCAGATCAGGTAAAACTATCAATATTATTATTCTTGATTTTTTTTTAATTAATTAGATATAAATGAAAATTTATATTAGATTCGGAGAAAACCATATGAGTACCGAAAGGAATATAAGTATCTGCTGTCAACGTCATCGTATCCAGCATAACATGTTTGCTCACATATTTCTATATGTATTTTGATATATACATTTTATTGTTGATTAAAAGTGCCATCAAACATTTCTTTCAAGTGCAAAATATAATCAAGTCATTTATAAGTTATAATATTTAAAGGTTATGAGTACATTCAAAGTTGTATGTCTATAGTTTTGTCATACATTTATTCATATTTTCTTCTATATCTTATATTTATTTAATAATTCGTGAATCTAAATTTTATGTAAACAGTATTTTTAAATATATGTCTTAACAATGATTTAAGTTAAATTATGTTGGACTTCATAATATCATTTGCATAATGTGATTTTACAAAAACAAGATTATGCGTATCATCATATATTATATTGCATTTAATTTGTTTTATCAGATTCAGTTATAAAATTTATTTTGTTCTCTTTATTTACTATAAATGTATGTTATTTTATTTCATCTTATATAGATAGAGAATGAATATTTTTATAAATGTATAAATAATTATTTTTGATTAATATTTTAAGTATATTTTTGTAACTGTATTTCTATAATAAAAAGATAATGTTACATTAATTTATAATTTTTAGAACAAAAATATATTGAAAGTTATTGTGCCATTAAAATTTACTTTAAATTTCTTATTGCTTATCTTTTTCAAATGAAAAGATAATTTTATTACTTTGTTTTTTGTTACAACAGGTTATACGTAGTGGGAAACATATATTACCAACCCTAGCAAGATTGTGTCTTATATCCACATTTTTAGAAGATGGTCTTCGAATGTGGTTTCAATGGAATGACCAAAAAGAATATATGGATATGTCTTGGGGTTGTGGAAAATATTTCGCTCATATTTTCGTTCTCGTTAATTTAATTGGGCAGCTTGGAGGATGTGTTATGGTTATTGGAAGATGGCAAGTCAACATAGCTTGTGGAGTTCTATTTTTCATATTGGTTTTACAGACATTTGCCTATAGTATTTTATTTGATATACAATTCCTGTTCAGGAATTTAGCACTTATAGGTGCATTACTCCTTGTTTTGGCTGAATCTAGAGTAGAAGGAAGATCATTGTTTGCCGGTGTTCCATCACTTGGCGATAATAAGCCTAAAAATTTACTGCAACTTGCTGGAAGAATACTTTTAGCATTCATGTTTATAACTTTGTTTCGCTTTGAAGTGTCATTCCTTCAAATTTTACAAGATATTCTGGGAAGCATTTTAATGTTATTGGTGACTATTGGATATAAAACTAAACTTAGTGCTTTGCTTTTGGTACTTGTACTTTCTGCATTGAACATTTATCACAATGCATGGTGGACTATTCCAGATCATAAACCCTTACGAGACTTCCTTAAATATGATTTTTTCCAGGTAAAGCATTATATTATTAAATTTTTATTTATTTTTAAAATACCTATATTTCCATTTGCAATAACAAATACATTTAATTACAGACATTATCAGTAATTGGTGGCCTTTTAATGCTGGTATCTTTGGGTCCTGGAGGAGTATCAATGGATGAGCACAAGAAAGAGTGGTAGATGTTTAATAAACTACCATCAATACACCATTACATTATCACACATGTAAAGCCAAACTTTTTCCCATCCCTATTTCATCATACGTTCAATCGGTCTTTAGATGGGGTTATCGCATGCTGAATGAACAGCTCTAAACAAATTTAATATGAACTATTCAGTTTAAATAACAAAACATTGTCAGAACATATTTCAAAATTGACTATGTATATCAACATATGAATAAATATATATATATACACAAATATATGTATATATGTATATATATATGTATATATATACATATATATATATTTGATATATATATGAATGAATGCAGAGTGAATTTTGAAAGATAATATGTCCATAAAGCAGAGTTTGAAAATTAAAACTACAAAGTGGCAAAAGACTAATTTATATAAAAATAATAGCATTGTATATATGACACTGCGTTTATTATGAAAAATATATTTTTTCTGTGTGTTTTTAATCTTTTTTTCTCTCAGTCTCAAAACTATGGCACATACAAGTGTATGACTATAATATCAATATATTCTTCCATGAAATTGCAAAGCAATATATTACTTTTAAGTCTGTAATTAATCTTATTGTTACCCAATTTTTTGAGAATTTACTACAAAGTTTTAAGTTATTGTAAATAAAGTATTCAATTGTACATTTTTCTTACTAACTTTTATTTTTCATATAATTACAGATATGTATTTACAAATGTAATTGAAGAATTAGGTTAACAGACATTATTATTGCTAATAATACATTAGCTAAAATAAATCAATCTTAAAATAACTCAAGTTTAAATTTATCTATCTAAAGGGGTGAAAGTCTAAAGTTGCAGACATTAGAAGCTTTTGCTCACTGAAAGCTCTTTGTGTAACTTCACGCTTCGAAACTATAATCTTTTAATTAGAAATGAGAATCAAAAATATGTATAATCAAGATTTTGTAAGCGCGGGAACAACAATTTTAACTTCAAAACCGTTTGCATATGTTTTAAGAGGTTTATTACGAAATGAAAGATGTGATTACTGTTTACAAAGGTAAGATTAGAGAGTTGAGTTTTAAATTTATTTATATCTTACGTTTTATGTACTACGTTTACCATTTCATAAATATTTATAATATATTGTTGAAAGTTAAACTTGATTTAAAAATTTATATTACTTCGCATTATTATAAATATGGCATCACATTGCATATGTGATAACGCCAAAATAGTTTTTGCAAAAAATATTTATACTTCAGTGATTTAAAAGTATGAGGTTATAACAAATTCCGGTGTTTGAGTTTGTCTGTTGTGAATCAAAAAACGTAATTAAGAAATTAACGTTAGAAATGCGACGATTATAGTTATTTTATAAATTAGATTTGCTTATTTTTGATACAATGAAAGAAAATGTAGATATTTTAAAAAAGGGCACAGCAATTATTACTGCCAAACCTTTTTCTTTTGTTTTAAGTTCGAAGCAAAAAGCTATTCGATGCGATAATTGTCTTAAAAGGTATAAAATGTTTAAAAAGAGATTAGGCTTTAATAATTTTGCAAATATTGTAATAAATTGTTCATAAAATAAATAAAATATCATATCGAGGTTATGATGTAATTTAAAAAATTTGAATTATTATTTATTTTAGTGGAAAACTTTTTAAGTGTTCTGTTTGTCAATACGTATATTATTGCAATCGTATTTGCCAAAAAGAAGCTTGGTCAATACATAAGATAGAATGTCCAAATTTGAAAAGAATATCACCAAAAATTATACCTGATGCTGCAAGACTCATGGCTCGTATAATTATAAAACTTCATCAAGGTGGAGGAGAAGAAATGGGATATTATTCAGAGACAAATTATAGGAAATTTAAAGATCTTATGTCTCGTAAGTACTCTTTAATTAAGCAAAGAACATTGTATTATATAGAATAGTTAATAAATCATGTTTTATTACTTATACAGATTATTCTGACATTAAAAAAGATGTTAAACGAATGGAACATTTTACTTCATTGTGTGGAGTCCTATTCGAATTTCTTGGGAATATACCTATACCAAATTCTGCAGAGTTAATGGGTATTTATGGTAGAATATGTATTAATTCCTTTAATATATTAGACCCAGATATGAATAGTATTGGAGTTGGTATTTATCTGGCACCGTCTGTAATTGATCACAGCTGTAAACCTAATGCTGTAGCTGTATTCGAAGGAACTACAATTATTATACGAACACTTGAAGATCTTCCATGTTTGAATTGGTCACAGGTATATTAACAATTTTTAACTTGATTAAAGAAATAAATATAAGAATTACATTTACAATATCGAATTAGCTGTCTATTGTTATTAAATGTTAATAATTATATACCATGTACTCTAATGCATAGATTTTTATACACAGATAAAAATATCATATATCGATCTACTCAATTCAACTAAAGATAGATGTGAAGAATTACAGAATTTATACTATTTTCTGTGTGATTGTCAAAGATGCATGCAACCAGAGCCAATGGCAACAGCTGCTGCTTGTCCAAAAACGTCTTGTACATATCCAAATTCTTTTGATGCTATTATATGTAAAAAATGTAATGCAAAATTTCCATCAAATTTTAAAGCGATATTTGACGAAGTTAAGGAGTTCACTGCCCATCATTTACAAGATATGAAAAATATGGCTTGTATCCTTCAAATTATAATGTACAAAAATTTATTCCATTTATTATAGATTATAATTCCTTATCTAATAATAGATCTTGATGTGAGTAAAATATGCTTAAAAAAGCAAGAAGGTGTTCTACATACATTCAATATCCAATATGTACGTACTTTAGAAGCAGCATTTGATGCATCTGTAAATTTAAATTCATGGGAAGAAGCAGAACATTATGGAAAAAAACTTATACCAGGATATTTGTCAGTATCTTATCTTTAAGTGAATATTTTTAACTTATTTTCACATTGATATAAAATTATTTTTTAATAGGTTATATTATGGAGAGATACACCCTTTAACTGGTCTATTATATCTTATGGCAGGAAAAATTCAATTATATCTGAATAAAGCAAAGCAAGCTTATGATACGTTAAGGAAAGCGCATTCTGTATTAACAATAACGCATGGAGAAAGACATTCTTTATTGTCTGAAAATTTGAAACCTCTCTTATATCAAGCTATGAATGCTGTTAAAGACTTGTAGTTCTGATGGTTATTTATTTAGTAAAATATATAGTAGTAATAATTTGTAATTTTTTTTAGACAATAAATTACTTTATTATATTACTACAGCTCATTTGAAACAACTGAAACTAGTTTTTAATCTAGTTAAAAATTAATCGATTGTAAACTATGAAGTTTATAATTATAAAACAGTTTTAGAATGTAGTTTCAAACTTTTTCTTCCATTTTATTTATGGAATAATTCATGATTTTGATGGAAAGAAATAATTAGTTTTTACATACATATCTTTTTACTCATATTACCTTTTATTATTCGTATTTTGAATTTTATTTTATATTAAGAACTATACAAGTTTTGAATTCTGTGATTGGTTAACATTGATCGCTGAATACGAACTAACTTTTAGGTTATTCTCAATTATTCTACCGAAAGAAAATGATTGTTTCACGATTTAACAATCTATGATCTTTATGGTTTATGGTAGAAAAAAGAAACAGTTTCCATATGATAGCTTGACAGCTGCTTGGAAAGGAATTTATATACATTTTATTATTTATTTTGTTCAATTTATAATATGTGGTGAGTTTGTAAATAAGATTTATAGTAATAAAATATGTGAAAAAATATTGTTTTATTAGTATTATATATAACTTGTGCAAAATAATAATTAAAAACATTGTAAAATATTTTCTTATATGTAACTTAATATTATTTGGATTAAGAGATATGAAATATAATTTAATATTAAATTTAACATATCTTATGTAATTAGTATATCTAAATAATATTTGTTTGCAGATATTTATTATACAATTGATCAATTTAGAAGACCATACTTTTTGATGAATACATAATCAAAAAGAAGAAAATGTTTTCTGCCTTTAAAAGATTAGCTGGAAAGTCTGATGGAGTTAGTAATGCATCAGCTAGACCAGCACATCAATCCATGCCAACAACTTTACAAAGAAAATTTGCTAAAGGAGTACAATATAATAGTAAAATTATAAATTTATTTTTTTTCTAAATTATTATCGTTTGAAATAACAATATATCTGTTGCTTTTAGTGAAGATCATCATAAAAGGAGATAGAAATGTAGGAAAGACATGTTTATTTCATAGACTTCAAGGTCAAAAATTTGTTGAAGAATATATACCCACTGAAGAAATACAAGTGGCTAGTATTCAGTGGAATTATAAAGCTACAGATGATATAGTAAAAGTTGAAGTGTGGGATGTTGTGGATCGTGGAAGACGAAGAAGAAAATTGGAAGGTTTAAAAATGGATAATTCTACTACTGAAAGTATTATTGAAGAGCCTGCTTTAGATGCAGAATTCCTTGATGTTTATAAAGGGACCAATGGTGTTATTATTATGATGGATATAACCAAAACTTGGACATTTGATTATGTTCAACGTGAACTTCCAAAAATTCCTAGCCATATACCTGTTATAGTTTTAGGCAATCATTGTGATATGTCTCATCATAGAACAGTTACAATAGATCATATAACATATTTTATTGATTCATTGCACAGACCATCTGCACAAGTAAATAATTTATTTTTACACATTTTGGTAGTATATATTTAGTAACATTAAATGGTAAATTAATACTTGATTTTTTATTCTTTTGTAGATAAGATATGCAGAATCATCAATGAGAAATGGTTTTGGATTAAAACTTTTGCACAAGTTTTTTAATCTTCCTTTTCTTCAATTACAAAGAGAAACTTTATTAAAACAGCTTGAAACTAATGAAGAAGAAACTCATTTGACGGTACAAGAACTTGATCTTTTCCAAGATAGTGATGACGCAGATTATAATAAATTTTTAGACAATCTTGTGAACAGAAGAAGAGCTCTCGCTGATTCAGTGTCTGCTAGTATTCTAGTGCCCAATGTTACTTCGTCTCTGACTAGTCATCGTGTCACACCTTCCAATGGTATTATAACTTCAAATACTGAAGTACGGCGGTCAGTATCAATGCCTGGCCCAATTGGTGGTGGGATTCCTATACCTGTAAAAAATTTAGAAATAAAATCGCCACCAAAAAAGGAAAATTTAGTAAATAATACTTCAGAGAGTTCTATTGTATCAATGAAAAATACACAATCCATATCAAGTTTACCTAATGCACAAAATATTTCTAAACCAGACACTTCTAAAGTAAATGAATCTGCACATGATAATTTAGAATGGAAAGATTGTACAGGAAAATCACAATCTTTAATGTCTAAAATCTTTGGAAATAAAAAAGAAAGTGAAACAGAGAGGCTGTCTAACATTAGCACTCTTAATTTGAACAAGCCATTAACCAGTGTTGAAGACTTTGTACCAGATGATGGACTTTTAGACAGATCTTTTTTAGAAGATAATAATCAGGCGTCTCTTCAAAAAATACAACATGAAGAATTAGATTCAGAAAGGTAAATATTTTTTTCTATTATATACAGTATGATCGTAAATGCATGTCATCATGCATTACTCTTCACATGGTAAATTTACACAATAATATTAGTAAAAAGTCATAAATAATATATTCTATACATCTTAGTTTTCGAGTTATGGATGATTAAAGAAAATATTTAAATAAGAAAATATTTAATAAGTGCCTGCCTCATACTTCAATGCGCTATTGCACGTCGTAGCATTGAGATCGGCACTCGTTTGAAAATAACAAGTATTCTTCGATAGTCTTTTTCAAAATACAAAGTATTCTTCAATAATTTTATATCAATTTGGTATCCTTTCTTGCAGATTGTGCACACTATTAATTTGCATTGAATACACAATAGTTTTTAAATGGGCTTAAATGTAAAAGTTTAATAAGTTGAGATCAGAAAATCGTGGATTCACGTCGTTCTATCAATTGATTTATGAAGGTGTTGTTCAAAAATATTCGCACTATACGAACGAAATGAGGCGGAGGGCCATTGTGCATAAACCTCGAGCCTAATATTAGCCTAATATTTAGGAGTATATCATGCAGTAATTCCTGAAAGTCATTTCATAAAAAGTTAAAATCTCATTTACTCGAAACGAAAAACTGTCCTAACTGTCCCCAAAGAAAAATTGTCCACAACAATTTTTTGCAGATCACGCATTAGTGGGCACTTCAAACATTTTCAGTAATCATCCACTACTCGAAAACTAAAGTAAATAAGTGTATATGTAATGTTTTTTACTTATATTGATGTGTAGATTTGCCTTTTGAAGTATTAACATGCATTTATGAATCACTTTGTATATACATGGTGAATTTGTTCAATTCAGATGCCTAAGTATCTCCATAAACAACATATTTTCGAAAAGAAAATTTAAACCGAAAGTTATTTGCTTTTGGATGAATATAATAGCATTATTTCATTATTTATTTTTGATTCAATAAACGTTTTCAGTTATTTCAAGATAAACTTTATTTTTTCTATAAATTTTGTAATCTTAAAAAAAAAAAAAAAAAAAAAGCTTTTGTCTTGAACATTTTTTTATCCAGGCTCTATTTTTACGATACTTAACATTGTTTAAACAAAAAACCTAGGGCAGATAGAAATATAGAACAGGTATGCTTTTCTAGAAAAATATTATTCTAATAAGTATTCAATATGATTTAACATTGAATACTTATTAGATAGCCCTCATTTTCGATATACTTCTCAATATGCTTAATGAAAGATTGATTAATACATAATAGAATATCTTTGTCAATACTTATATAGCATTTCTGATCTGTTCTTTCATATCGTCTGTTGTAGTTGGTATGTCTTTTCTTTAAGGTAATTCTATAAAAAAGTATTTAGAATATATATTTAAACATCGCAATTGTGTAATCCAATCTACTATAGTACTGTATTTTATCTAGAAACTATTGTAATTCCAATATAGTATTACTGTTACAATAAACAAATTATGCGTTGAATAACCATCATGCTGATAAAATATCATGCATGATACATATTGACAGTAATTTTTTATTAAGCAGATTGGATATTTATCAGAATAATATTTTTCTAAAAAAGAATGCTTGTTCTATATTTCTACCTACCATAATTTTTTTTCTAATTAATGTTAAATATTCTAGAAAGAAAGGCTAGATAAAAAATATTTCAGATAAAAGTTGTTTGTTTTATTACATAAAATAACACACCATTACAAAAATTATAGGTTTCCATTCAAGAAATCAAAAAATTGACCTTAAAGTAACTTTAAAAACATCCACTGAATTAGAAATAAGTAGTGCTGTTATATTTATCCTCCAAAACCAAACAACTCTTATATAGAACTTTCTTTTTAGAAATACGTTGTTTTCGAGATATTGTTTAAATTTAAAAAATTCAGCCTGTATATTCATTTATCTTAATATGTATATTTATTATTTTTTTATATTTTCAATAGTGATGTAGAAACTGCAAATCCTTTGGTGGCAGAATATGAAGATGATTTATCATCAGCTGACGAAGTGGCATCTCCTATACAACCAAAATTAGCAGAAAATCCATTAAATAAGCAAAAACTGAAACGGGAATCAATATTAAATAATACAGAACTGAATTCTGAAACACAAAGACAAATTAATAAACGTGATTCTATCTCATCTATAGAACAAGAAATTCACATTTCAAATAACATAAAAATTAATGAACAGCCTGATGTATATCCTGATGCATTTGATAGTTGGTTGCAATGTGATTCTAAATGGCGGCAAAGTCCAGAAGGTGGTGAAGATGTAATTTGTAATAGTACGAGGAGAGATAAATTGGAATTAAGTGATAAAAGTTTAGATGTTAGTGTTACAAGTTCTAATGTTCATTTAGAATTACTTGACAATATTAGCATGCAACATATAAGTTCTAATGGTAGTAGTCCTATAATGAAAGAAAAGAAGAAACATAAGGAAAAGGTAAATTATTATAGAAGTTATTTGGCTTTTATAATTTAATCAATATATCTTTATTGTTTATATTATAGGTAGATGAAAAAGAGAAAAGAAGGAAAAAGAAATCTAAAGATAAGGAAAGAGATAAAGAGAAGATAGATAAAAGTGAAAAAAAGAAAAAGCGTTCTGTTCATAGATCAAGAGATGAAAATAGACGACGTGATGAATTGGAAGAATTTTTAAATGGTCCCCCAATGAGAATTGGAGTTGATATTGCTTATGAAGCGATATAGTATTAATAATAAATAAATAAATAAATAAATATATATATATATATATATATATATATATATTCTTTGTATCTATAATAATCTATCATGTTTTTGTGCATGAATACACATCAATTTGATGTAAAATACGGTACATCAATTGGCAAAAAAGGCAGTCTTTAAACATCAATAAATTTTAAAATAATAATTAAATTTATGTAAATTGTATTAAAAAACATATAAAAAATCACTGTTAAGATTGTAAATAGTACAGATTCAGTCATTAATAACTAATTGCTATTAAAGTTCAAGATTAATTTATACAAAAAATTTTTTTTGTACTTTTCTTTTTAATAATTGAATTTTAATACATTAAAATAAATATTAAATAAGTAAATGTAATAAATTGATTATATGTTAATATTATATTCCTTTATCAAGCAAAAGTGTTAAGATTGTCTTATTAACTTATATTTTAAATTGTTATTATTTAGTCCTTTTTATATTAAATAATTTTTATAATTGTCATTCAATTAATATTGTGAATATAAAAGTATCTGTGATTTTTGCGTGGCAAAATTATCTGTTTTATTTGTGAGTTTGAAATATACAATAAAATATTTTACTATTTGACAATAAATTTGTTGCTGTACGATTTTACTTATATTTATACATGATGAAACGTATATGTATATCTATACTTATAAAAACAAAGTAATTCTGCATGTTATGACTTCTTATATTAATAAATGTAACATAATTTAAAGATAAATGAATCTATATAATTCAAGTATTACATATGTGTATATATATATATTTCCTATCTTATATTTTAGATATATCTTTTCATTTATAATAAAACAGGTATTGTTTTTTATACAAATCAGTTTGATCTGAAGTCTGAACTTTCTTAGGTAATGTAAAAAGATTGTTAACCCTGTGTCTCTGCTGTTACTAGTTGATACTTGAATAGCATGACGAGTCATGGAGGCACTTGTGTTCCGTGCTTGTTAAAAGAACATTTTCGCAATTTACGATTGAATTGTGTATAAAAAATAGTAAAATAAATTTGTAAAGATGTCTCTTTGCTTTCGTACTATTTCAAATAAATTTACATCGTTTGTAAATACGAGAAAACAAGTAACGAAAATCGACCGTCAATTGCCAAAGAACGTGAAATCGTCTTCATTTTTGGATGAGGTATGTCAATTTATAATAAAACAATTATGTGTTTCTCATTCTTAGTAATGCAATTACATTTTAAAAGTACTTAACCAGATTATGATATTTTTAATTTGCATTAAGAATATGTAATAACAATAAAAATAAATGCCGACTTTTTATAACCTTACAAAACTTATATAACTAACATGAATATAATCAATATTAACGTGTTATTGTTAGTATAACAATTTATTTGAAAGCTTTTATTTCTCTATATTAAAGTATGAAAGAATAATATTTTAATTTAGATCATTATTCACAATTATATACATAAAGTGATAATAGATTTGGTTGTCGCTGTAATATAAATAATATTATGAATTGTAGTTTTTAGGACTACAGACTTCAGTGGATATAAAAACAAACTTAACAGATAGGAATTTAGACGTTTTTACAGATGTCTATTCGTTCCATCAGAATCTGCTACCCATTTTAGTTAAATCTCATCAGGAATGGGAAAAAGCATTGGTCAGGAGTTATATAAAAAATGAAAATGGAATTTTGCGTATAGAACAGAGTGTGATGGATTACAGCAGGTTCTCAAATACAGAACCTATGTTAATCAATTTGTTATTATATGACATTACCACAGATTGTAAAGGAACGAAAGATAAATCTCTAATAAGAGCTACATCTTATATCGCAAATAATGATATTGACATTTTCATAAATAATAATAGATTTTTCTCTAATAAACAAATATTTGGTGCTATTGTGGATAATAATTTGGAACAAAGTACTATTTTACTCACAAATGGTGAAAACATTAAAGCACAAGAAGCTAGTAATAAACAAGCAATTAAAGGCAATGAGGGTAGACCATCGAAAGAACAATTAGAATATATATTCACTTGTCTCAGCAATGATGTATGTTTGTACTATCTATTAAAATTTTGTAGAACTATTTAACAACTGCTGAACCAAATTATAAATAAGTACTTATATTTCCAGTTACCAAAATTTTTTATTAAATCATTGGATTATACTATATATTCGACAGATATAATATTTATTAATAATATTAAGGGACTAACAACAAAGTAAGTATATTATGCATGTAAAATTGTTGTATTTTTAAGTAAGATTAAAATTTTTAGGGGTATATTTAATTACATCAAACAAATAGCTTTGGTAAAAACAATTGGCCATTTAAAATTTGCATATATAAAATTAAATGTATTAAAGATTACTATTGATCCGGAAGATGATACAATAAAAGTACGTTGGCGAATAAGTGGTATTACAGGGCTAAAAGCACTTTTTACATTATGGAGATTTAAATTGTGGAAAATGAAGGAAGCTCTAAATGATGCAGAAGTGTATGTATCTGTTAATGATAATTAATTTATAGAAATATTACATTACAGAAATATTAATTTACAGAAATTAAAGAGAATATTTGAATAATTTATTGTAATTTATAGATGGTATGATGGATTTTCCACATATTATGTGGATGTTAATGGCAAAGTATATAAGCATGTAATTGACAAGTTGATGCCTGATCAAAATCAACTTTTTGAGAAAGGAAAACCAGAAGTTGCTACAAAACTTGCATTGTTCATAGGGGTTCAGGATTTGTGAATACTAAATAGCAATGAATTTATTTCAAAATTAAAACTTATTATGCTTAATGTAAAATGAAGAGGAAACCAAAAGATCACATAAGTAGCGAAATAAACACGATTTATGTACATTAACACAATCTTATCAACATTTGTTGATATTCCAATTTTCCATAGCATATCCTTGAAATGATGAAATAGATTACATGGATTTTAAAATCTTGTGTAATTCTATATATATAAACACGTTTTAATTTAAAAATATTGTATAATCAATTCAATGCCTGTAAATCAATATATATACTTTTATTTACGATAAGTTATTATTTATAATGAATTTATTAGATAAAAGCATAAATGAAATCTTGCAATACTATTTAAATTTTTGGATGTTCATTTATAAAAAACTAAAATTTATGTACATACAATTTATGTAATAAATTGAAGTACAAATTAATTTGCAATAGATATTGTGACAAATATAATATATTATTATAGTATTTAATATTACTTATTTTGCACATCATGATGTACATGATTTACAATAGCGATTGCCAAAGTGTGTTTCATAGAACGTCCGCCAACTAATTTAGGTGTTTCGAATGACAGTTTGGTGATCAAATTATAGGAACGGCCAACTTTCATATTATTCATATTAGATTGTTATAGAGGGTTTCGCGATCTTTCGAAAATTTTTTGAGAGTCCCACGACCAAAAAGTTTGAAAATCCCTGATCTACAGTATTTTCCATATATTATTATATATTTTTTGCTAAAATGCATGAGTAAAATTAAAGATACTATTATTTATATCTTTTGTAATTTCTTTGATAATGAGTAAATAAGTATTTGTTTTAACACATACATAGGCACGAAAATAAAAATAGATAACAAAATGGTATTTATTAATTGTAATAATTAAATCTGATTTTTATTATTAAAATTCCAAATATGTAGTGATATAAATACATTTCCTCACAGTTTGTCATTTAATAGCAGTATATAATATGATATAACATATTCCTTTTTATATTTACAAGGTTGTGAGTGTAATCTATAATATAATGTATGAACTTTTCAGTTACATACAAGACCTGTAAACAAAAACAATTCTTTTTACAAAAAAATATACATTGATAAATTACCATAATTAGTTAAATGGTTTTACCTAAATAATCATCCATTAATGTTCCAATAGCAAACTAGAACAAAACAAATTTTTATCAATGATTATTATACTAAGCATTTTTATTATTAATAATAAAATTTAAATTGAATACTAACAATACCAGTAGCGTCTACTCTTGTTCCAACTATTTTTAACCTTATTTCATCATCGGCTTGAATTATTACATCCTGAAAAATATTAACATATCTTTATATACTTATAGGGTTTGACAAAAAGATTTTAAATAAAATTTTTTAATATTCTTATTATAGTTAAAATATCATATTAATTAAAACAAATAAGTCCTTTTAGGTTATTTTATAATTATATTAATATTTTATAAATTAGATAAAATATTAATTTAAAATAAAACATTAAAATTTAAAAATTTAGATAATAAGCAACATGGAATTACCTCTTCTTTTGATTTATAACAAGGTGGATTAACATTGGGACAAAATTGCATTTCTTCTGGAATAGACTGAAATAAAATTTTATAAATTCATGAAATAAAATGCTTATTAATGATGATATAATACATGGCTTTTGATACTTACGTGATGAGATATGAAACAAGATAATGGTCCTATTTCTGCGAACATCCCAACCTGCAAAATTTAATGTAATTTATCATTAATTATTATTAATCTATGTAAAATTAATTTTTATATAACTGTAAATATTTTAATTTTTACCTTGTTTACTTGTGTTACAATCGCATCCAAAACTTCACCTTTAAATGGTCTAAAGACAATCGCTTTATATTTAACAGGATAAACAACAAAACCTTGCCCTGGTTGAATTATACCAGCACCGATATTATCTATTGTTGTTACTGCTATAACAAAGCCATACCTAAAAGATCATTTAGTAAAAATCTGTTACATCAAATCAAAAGATTTAATCTTACTTTCCAGTGCAAGTTCCTTCTACTTCTGTGTAAAGCTTCTGTTTTACTGTATCAAGAAGTTGAGGTCCAAAATATCTCGGATGTAATAAAATTTCATGCTCCAACGATATCTGCATTAATTCATAAACGTACAAAAAAATAATTCCAATAGATGTAGAGAGAAATTTAATATCACAAAATTACAAAACAATAATTTTTTTTACTTACGTGATAGAACATTTTCTTTATATTTGAAGTAAACTGTACTATATATTTTTACAAAATTCATGTATATGCATTCAAACATTTATTTGAAATACAATGTGAAATAAAAGAGGGAATAAAATACTATTACCCATTTTATTTCTACGAACGTCTATACGCGCTCTTTAAATATATTATTAACTGAATATTTGGCAACACTGGATGCTTCTATTTACATCATGAAATAATTAACTGTAGACAAAACCTATTAACATTTTTGGATGTTTTCAGTTTATTGTCTCTATCATAATTAAGCTAGAAAAAATTGTCCTTTACAAAATATCATTTAACACTTTTTAAATAAAAATATTATATACTATGTAAATATTGAAATATTTTCGCAGCATTTAGTAAAGAATCTTTCTATCAGAGAGCGTGATTGCAAACTTCTACGTATCAATGTTATTTTTTTAATTCTATGGGAATATTGGAGAATTTACAATGAAACTATAATTTTCCTCTAGAGGGCATTGAAAATTGAAAGAAATAATAGATTAATCTTTAGGTTAACATCTTTTCAGGTCGATTAGTAGTAATTACTGTTTATGTTAAAAATCTGATTGTGAAGATATTAAGTAAAAGAAAATAATAAAGATACATATGATGAAAGAATACAATTGGTTTTTTTTTTCTTTTTTTTTTTTTTTTTTTTTTTTTAAATATGTATCTGATTGATAATAAAAATTTGATATAAGCATGGCATTGTCCATTCTTGATTGCACAATTATATTTATTGTAGATTTAAACATATTTTAATGTGTTATTAAGTGGTAAGCTGTTTCCGCTTCGTTAATATATATATGTATAGACAAACCAGAACGAGTCTAGAGAGAGCCCGCCTAATCTCTCTTAATTAAATCAGTCATTTTCTGTGATAGATTCACAGAGGAAAATGAGAAGTTTGTTATGAATGTGAATAAACAGAATTTCATTCTTTAATTTTCTTTTGGTTTCACGGATAATGTCAAGCGAAGCGCGCGAAACAAGCTCGTTGAGAAATGCTGATAACTTGCGCTCGACTATCTCGGATTCAGGAAGTAACAACGTGGCTAAAGAATCAAGTCAAAGTTCCACGATAGAACAAAAATTGGCAAGCAAGATGTTTTCTTATGCAACGGAAATAATTTGTTTCATTCTTGCTGTCATGTTTACCGCACTAGCTGCGCTTCACAGTTCGTAAGTTTTAGGTTGTGTTGAATGTTTATGATTATTTTATAACCTTTGCCGGTATTTTTTTTAGATATTAGTTTTTAAATTTATTGTTTAACTTGCAATGTACTTTAGAAAACAAGAATTATAAAAACTATCTTTAAAGAAATTGCCTATATACAAATTACTTAAATTATAATATTTATAATACTGTTCATTATTTTATTTACAGACCACCAAAAATATCGAAACCTCCAGCGGCAAGACCATTTTTCAATCAAAGTTCCATTGTTCTAGATTTTTACAAAGGTCATTTAAGTGCTATGATAGAAAGAGTCACAGATACAGAATTTAGTTTTGTTATGTATTATGCTCCATGGGATGCAGAAAGCCAAGTAATACGTGATGAATTTGAAAAAGTAGCTGAGTATTATTATCCACAGGTATAAAAACTTAATGAACAAATCTTACATACAGCATAAATTTTATTTTGCTTTATTATTATTGTTTTATTAAATTTTCTTTTTAGATATTTTTTACAGCCATTAATTGTTGGCATCCAAATTCAGAATGCAGAGCTCAATACAATAAAATACAAAGTTATCCAGTTCTTATACTTTATCCGGCAAGAGATTCAGGTATACAGTACAGAGGCATACGTACTGCACCATATATGATTCGATTTCTTCATGCATTTATAAATCCAATTATTAGGATAACAAATAAAGAATATGTAAAACAATTGCTTGTTACTTATGATGTAAGTGCAAGAGATTGGTAGAAACTTCTGTAATTATAAAAAAATTTGGTATTTTATTGCATTCTGTTTATTCATTGCAGGCTGTAATTGTAGGTTATTTTAATTTTACTGGAGTGGCTACCAGTCCAGGGTATAAAGAATTTTATAAATCTGCTATAAGATCATTAGAAAAGGATCCTAATAGAGAAGTGGCATTTGCTGCTGTAACAAATGCATTATCTAGTCAATCCAATTATGGAGTTATAAAATCTCCTTCTGCATCTTTATTTATGTGGAATGAAACTTTGGTAAATAGAAATTCATATATTTATTTTTATATTTTCACATTAACATATTTGCCGTTATATTTTATATAAACAATTTCGAAAAACAATTTTTACATTTAGAACTATCCAGATGATAAAGAATGGACACCAGAAAATATATTAAATTGGATTACTAACTCAATTCATCAACCAACATTATGGCTTCAACCTCCTGGAATCAAAGCTCTAACTCTTGCACCTTATCTTCGAGAAGGACCTGTTTTTTTTTTGTTTACACCACGTAATCCTTTACATTATGAAAATTATAATTATAATCTGGTATGTTATAAAATTTATACTACTAAACATATTAATTATTCAATAATATATTCTTTTTTAAAAAAGAAAATATTTATATATGTATATATAATCTTATAACTATTTTTTAGATTCGAGAAGTTGGATTACAGTACTATAATTGTGCAAATAATCTTTTAGTGAAAGATATTATCACGCGTCTTCAACATAAACGCTATACAGCAATGTCTCGTTACATTAAAAAAAATGAGAAGTGTACCTATCTTGTAAGTGAAAGTGAAACGAAAAAAAATGAACCTACAATCAGTGTTTCTGTTCAACAGTGGATTAATAGTAGTTGTTGTGCAAAAATTTTTATGAATAAATGTGTTTTATGCAAAAAGGAAGTACTGAATTCAGTGGATAGAGAGCTATCTTTTACTTCTATTCACGAAAAAAATGCTTATGTATGTAAGAAAATAGATATTTTTACAATACCATTGTTAGAAAATACTCAAACTGAACAGGAATTTTGTTGTAATCAAGAACATATTTCAATAAATTTACAAGAAAATGTGAATTTGAAAAGGTATACAAAATGTTACAGGATATAAGTGAAGAGTACACTATAATATTAATGAATTATATCTATATTTCAGTTCGGAGTATAAAATATCACAGTCAGATGAAAATGATCGACAATCTCCTATTGCAATAAAACATGCTCTTTTAAAAGAAAACTGTAAAAGATGGTTTGCTGCACATAGATATCATGAACCAATTTTTCCTCAAGATTCTTTTGAAAAGTCTAATATAAGTTTAATAAAATCTTTATGCAATATAAATAGGACATTGTCTTTGATAGCAATTGATAGTCTACATTATTTCCATTTTGCAGAAGGTTTGGGAATTGATGTTTTGAAAAAAAAAGATAAAACTGCTGCTATCATTTTAGATGTTGCTGTAAGCTTTACTGCTAATATTTCTTTACACATATTGTTTTTTCTTCATCTTTCTTGTTTTCACATGTGCTTTTTCATTAATTAAATTATTTAAGCTGTAATATTATTATATATTTCAGCAAGAAAGTGAATATGTTATGCAAGAAGATTTTAATAAGAATGCTGTTATAGAATTTATAAATAATTATACTCAAGGTTTTTTACAACGCACATTACGATCTGACAACTCACGTTGCTTTGTACAAAAATTTAAAACCAAAATTAAATGTGATCAGAAAAATACATTGAAAATGTGTATACCAGATTTGACAAGTGAAACATTTTTGGACACTATCTTGGATGCAACTAAGGTAAATACAAGTTAAATTCAATAATTAAATAATATGAAATACTACATCATTTTTAATGATTTGTTAATAGGATGTGGTTGTAATGTATTACTCTCCTTATTGCGCATTTTGTAGTGCAATATCTTATGTTTACTTGATGGTAGCACATTATTTGTTCGCAATGGATCATCTTATATTTGTACGTATAGATGGAGATAATAACGATTTACCATGGGAATATAGTATGGATCGCTTCCCATCTATTTTGTTTTTCCCAGCTAGGAGGTAATGATAATTTACTTAATACAAAAATTATACAACAGTTAATGTGATTGTTATGATATGAATATATTTATTTTCAGGAAAGAGGACAGTACAGTATTTCCATTTTCTTTACCTATTAACATTCCAAATTTACTTAATTATGTATTAGCAAATTTAGATGGAGATTCACGTGTTGAAGCTTTAACAAATATTTGTTTGTTAAGTGCTAGTGATCCACCAGACAAATGTATTGTTCGTATACGTTGGCTGTGTTTAGAAATTATTGAACAACTTCTACATGATTATAGAAAGTTAAGGCGACATTTAAATTTCATTGATCAAAAAACTGCTAGAAATAAGAAAAAAATTATTTTATTAAAATTAGAACATATTAGATACATACATTTAATATTGGGATCAACTATTGACCTTGCTGAAGATCAACATATAGTTCATATAATTCGAAAAAGATTTAGAGAATATTATAGAATTCTTAGATTATTAGAATTAGATAGTAAAATTATTTCCAATAAAACAAGAATTATGCGAATTGTACAAAAAATTAATACTCCTAAAGGAAAAATACTGAAAAACGAATTGTGATATCTACTTGATAGTAGTTCTACTATATTGGTATTTATGTGCCATACTTTCCCCCGAGTTTTGCTTTTAAGAATTCAAATTTTATTTACAATAGATAATTATTAGTAAATTTTATTTTAATTTATTGAAGATTCTTTAAAAAAATGTACATTTATAAAGGAAATCATTTTTGATTTTTTATATAATTTTGTTTAATGTTCAAACAATACTGCTTAAATTTTAATTTAAATTACTAAATCAATGAGACATATGTATATCAAAGCAAGTCACTCATGTTTAACATCTTTTCAATCAACTCGATTGAAAATGTAAACAAATCTGAATAGGAAAAATGGGAATTGTGCCGCAAAATTTTCTTATTCAAAAAGGAGAAAAGAATCTTATTTCTTAAACTATATTTTTATCGGAATTATCAACTAATAGCAGACTTATATATATAAATATATTGATTGCACTGATGTTTATGATAAATATTTAAAATGTCTTTTTTTATACAGCACTTTTTCATGGACTTTTATATTATTTGATTTTATAAAAATGATAGAAAATTTTTATCTAAAAGTTTAAAATTTACATTGGGAAATTATATAAACACTTTTGTTGAAAAATTATCTTTGAGAATTCTGTCATATATCTGTTATATATCATTAGTATATTATTTAACTCTTATTTGAAGTTATTTATAAACAACAAATGCGAGACAAGGAAAGGAGCATATAATTTACTTTCATTATAATGTTCTTGCTGTTCTTTTAATAATATATCCGAACTTGATGCTTTTAAGTTTGTTTGATCTACTACTATAAAAAAGAACAATTTTAAGAATATTGATATCTGGATCTTCATGATTTTTACTTCTTACTTATTACTTATTTTTTTTAAAGATAAATAATATTTTTTATATCTTCTATTTGTATAAATAAATAAATTAATAGGAAACAATAAGAGAATATTATAAATTCGTCATGAACTATATTTGGACAGTCATGATTATATTATAAACAATATGTAAAATGTGTACAAAGAATGTAATAATTACTGATTCATTACAATCACATCACAATTTTATTTAACAATTTGACCAGCAAAATAAGAAATGCTTGATATGAAGATAAGAGAATTTCTTTCCCAGATTACTGCATAGTGGCGCTAAAAAAATTATTTAATGCATCATAATATATACTTTTATGATATATATGTATATATATATCATTAAAAAATTAAATGTATCAAACAATTATTTTTTAAAATTTCATTTACTTATCGCGATTACTTTTCTCCAATTTTTCAGTTGATGTACCTTGTACAATTGTTTCTGTAACACTTTTTTGAACTATAATAAAAAAAAGATATTAATTTTATTTATAAAAATTTACATCCTGAAAATAATAATAATTGTTATTATATCACGTATACCATATTTATGAGGATATAATGCAGGAGCCCAACTATAATTATTGGGGTTTGACGTATCTGTTCCTACTGCATTATTAACAGATAACAAGAGATTTTCATGTACTGATGAAAGTGCAGGAATTTTCATACTTGTACAATTGTTATCTTTTCCTTCTTGTGAAATGTTTTTCCTATTTCAATGATAACAAAAAATATAAATTATTAGAAAAGAAAATATTTGTTATAAATAAATATTATTAAGTATTATTTTTTTAAATGTTTACCTTAATTTAGAAGAATTTGATATTGAAGATAATGGAATAGACTCAATCAGTCGTTCAAAATTGAACGTTTTATTACTTTCACTATTCAGTGAACTAACACTTGCAGGAGAAGCTGGTGAAGATTGTCGACGGGAGAGTAAATGTTTTGATACAACTTTGTTACTGTCCAAGATTACTGAAACATGACATTAATTAACCATACCATAAAATTTGTATATGTATTACTAATATTTTTATATATTGCTATCCCTTTGGATATAAATTTATCGTTATTTTTTTATGTAATAACTTTTTTTAATATTTTATTATTTACCATTTGGTGCTATCAAATCTGATGGTCTAATTGTTTCCATTTCATAATTGAATTTATTAAAAACAGACATTTTAGAAAGATCCTTTTCACAATCTAAAGAGTTTGAACGTGTGGCAGGTTCGGATCGAGTTACATAATTTCCACAAACTGGCATGCCAAAAATTCTCTGTTGATAACTATTTGAAACTTGATCAAGTTTAATATTACTATTACAAACTTTTTGAGGTGAGTGGTGGATTACATAGTTCGAGTGCTTATCAGGGAATGTTTGCTCACTACATGATTCGAGTTCGTGATGTTTGTGTGAGTATCCTGATGGATGTGTGGGCAATACAGCACTACGATACAAAGGACCTGAAGTTTGTAATTTGATACTGTTTAAAGAGCTTCTAGAGGCTGACGTATCAGATGCACGTTTATTAAAGGATAAAGAAGTCCAGGGAGGGGTTCGATCTTGAAAATCGAACAGATGAAGCAACATTATTTCATCTTCTAATCCTTCATTGCTCTTTAATTCACTTCAATATATTCCCATACAAAATGAAATGTAATATTATATTATATTAAAATAAGAATTAATAAAATAAGAAATTTATAGGTCTTAAATATAAAAGCAATTGTTTATACCTGTATGTTTCTGCAATAGCATCTCTACTACTTTGTTCCCTTATCCTTTGTTTATTTTGCATCCATGGTATTAATGATTCTACTACTTCTACATCATTTTCACCTTAAACATAAAAATATTTATCAAATATATTTACCCAAAGGAATTTTGATTCATAATTATTAACATAATACTTTTAATTCAATAGAAGTCTGAAAGAAGAATATATATACATATATAAAATTTTATTTTGTGCATATCAATATAAAATATTAGTTGAATAACCTTTATTGTCATATACAATATTAATACTATCAATAATTTTTATATATGTATTAGAATTATTTTCATTTAGTTTGTACTACTTTTAATAAATTTATCGCAAAATTATTTGGAGCATTAAGTGTAGTATATTCTTTCCTACACATTCTCCTCTTTGTAATTCATTTTTGTCGGTTTTTTATTTGAGATATCTTTATCAAGTATATTTTCTTGCCAAATAAGTCTTAGATCCTCTTCTAAAAGTGGACCTCTATTTGAACTTGTACCTAATTTATCATATATTTTTTTAAGTGCAAATCGTTTTTGAACATAGTACATAGATAATAGGAAGTTAATTTTAAATTCAAAGTACATAATTTTTGAATGTATTTGTAGAAAGAAAATCTATTATTAATTTATATACTATGAAATATATGCTATGCTTGATACCTGACATGGTTTCATCATCTACATCATTTTCATCATTGGAATTATCGTCTAATAATGTTAGTGTACGTTCAGTATTCTCACATTCAGCTATGTATATATCATGCTCATTTAGTTCCTATAAAAAGTAAAATCAACTATAAAATAAAAAAATATATATACATTATATATATTGAGATATCTTAGTAGACTTACACCACTGTCACTACTACTACTGCTTGATGAAATATTTAATGGTTGTTGATTTAGAATTGTTGGGGAAGAATAAGATGGCAATGACGAATTAGTTTCTGTCGGTTGAATATTACCTACTGATCCATCATTAGTAGTATGTGGTATGTGTGATTCAGTTTCAACAATATTAATATTACTAGAGCTATTTTGTTTTACGCTTGCTTTTGAATATACTAAAGATAATGTGGAAGATGATACAGGAAGATGAATATTTTTTAAGTTTCCTAATTCAGTCAAAGGTATTAAATGATCTTCTGATGTTATTTCATTAATAACGCCATTGGGAGAAGTATTTTGAACAGACCTAATCAATAAATAAGATTTTTACATAAAAATCTACAACATATTTTTATGTTTCTCTCTTTATTTTTTATATATCTTCTATATGTTTTTATTTTAAAAACTTACTGCGACATTATAATATTTCCAGTTGAATAAGTATCAATGGTTAAATCAGAATTACAATTTAAAGTAGAATCTCCTGCTCCTTGCGATTGTTTTTGCTGAACTAAAGGCAATATACTTGCAGTTGATGTAAGAGTTATATTTCCATTAGTTACTTTAGTTGCTGTTACTGCATTACGTGAAATCTCCATAGCCAGTCTCTATAAGTACAAGTATGCTAAGACGTTTATTTACAGCAGTAATGATCATTTTAAAATGAATCTTTTATGTAATGCATTATGATAAAAATTTGTAAGTTTATTTTTATTAAATTATTTTAAAAAATAGCGATGTTTTACTATATATTACCTCTTTCAGTTCATTGATTTGAGTCTTATATTGATTTTGAACTGTTACCAACTGACTGATATACCATTGTTGATCTCTACACCGTTGGTAAAAAGTCGGCGGTCGAACCTGAAATCTATTTTCTGCTTTGGAGATATACATTACGGATGTATAAGAAATAATGTTATTCCATATTTTCTTTTTAATTATCAAAATTTTACATCTGAAGAAAAAAACATACCGTAGTATAAGCGTATCCACTTCTGTATTTAAATAACCTTCTGTTGCCAATAAATCTAATCTAAAGAATCTGTTATAGCCCCAGCACTCGCCAATTTCAAAATCTGAAGCAAATTCTCTAACAATATTTTTACTTGTATCATGCGAACCTTGATGTATCATTTCAACTCTATATTCATATCTGGAAAAAATAAATAACAATAAAAATATTAATTATATATTATTACATTAAATTATGATCACCTACTTTGATGTCTCAGGTAATCCAGCACTAAGTTCTAAAAATACAGATAAATAGTTTCCACGTACAACTCCATTGCCATCAGGATATACTTTCAACCTCCAACATAGACCATTAACATGCAAGGGTGCAGAATATACTGGATCTGCTTTTAATTGCAATTGTGTAAAATTTTGCATTGCAAATGTGGCACTATCATATCCTGGTACTATTTCACTAAAATAATAAAAAAGATATTATTTTTTTTTATATAATATTCTTTATATTTAAATATTTTATATACCTGTGAAAATCTGCAGGAACAGGAGCAGTAACAAAACTTGTCATTGGTTTTTTCCGAACTTGATAAATCATTCGAGACAAATCAACACTCTTGGCTATAAGTTCTGATCGAGTATATGTATGCAACTGATGCTCTACTTCTTGTAACAGTATTTCTAATTGTTCTGTTTCCAAAGTTAAAGAATTTTTTTGACCCATTAAAGTTAATAATTTTGCTTTTAATTGAGAATCTAAACGGACAATCATTAGTTCTACTGCATTTCTAATTTCTCTCACTCTTTCATCTTTTGCAGCTCTCACTGACTCAACATTTTTTTCCTAATAAGTAAATATGTTAATTATTTATTAACTTATATATATGATAATTTTAAATTAGATACATACTACTTCTTGAACAATGCTGATTAATTCCACAAGTCTCCTCTTCAATTGCCCTATTTCAAGTTTGATTTGATTTACATGTTGTTCATAAACTTCTTCTAAAGGTTTGAATGTATGTCCTGAATGTGTTCCACCCCATAATGCACATTGGTGACAGATACATCGACGACATGTCCAACAGAAAACAGATAATTTTTCCTGATGTATTGTACATCTAAAAATTAATAAAATTACTTGAAAAATAATAGTTGAGTTTATTTTAACATTTAACAAGTTATCAAAAAATATTATGTTACCTATCCCGATTAGAATCATCATAACGTGAATTAGATATAGCAACAGCTTGTAAAGTGTCAAGTTGTTGAGTGACTTCTTCAACCCATCGACAATTTACAAGCTCATGTAAATGAAGAGAGGCTCGACAATGAGGACATTGTGAGCGTTGTTCCGTCAGCCAACGTCTTATACATGTATAACAGCATAATTTACTACAATGAGGACAAAGATGTGCATCTCGTAATTTTTCCATGCAAATAAAACATCGGAAAACCTCTGCTAGAGTCTGTTGAATATACAAGTATACTAATATTTACATTCATAAAAATATTCAATAGAAGTAAATCAAACCTAACATAAAATATAAAGCAATTCTTATAATTCTTTAAATTCTACTTATAGATTAAAAAATAAACTTTATTTTTAAATAATTATTCATCTTGTTTTTTATATTTTTTATATTTCCGTTCTAATTTTTATATTGATACCATACTGATTTAGATTTATAAAATCTACAAAATCAAAAATATTTGCATAAATAAAATTATTATATATTAAAGTATTTACATTTATAAAAACCATATGATTTTGACAATTGGAAAATTTGAAGTATACAATTAACTTGAAAGAAGATTGAAAATTTATAAGTATTTTACCTCAACACTGTGATCATCTGTGTTTTTCGAATTAACTGAAGATTTTCTATTTGCCATTTTTGACTTTTTATGACAAATTATAATAATCAGAAAAATTATAATTGATCGTTATCGATTTCGGCGTGTGTGTACAACTGCCATAGTTGAATTAAACATTTCACCATCTGTACACATTAAATTACAATGAATGTAAAATATAAGCTATAAAAATATATAATTTAGCTATAATGTAGTGGAATGATTAATAAACAAAAAGTACATTCGTGGCAATATAAGCAGCGAAAGTACTCCTGATCCGATGATACAAGTATCACACAACCGTTTTATGAAAGTGGAGAGGATGCATGTTGTGTGTATGAGTATATATGGTAGTCCTTTGCGCAGAAACTTTTGCGCATTTTCAGATTTAGCGCGAAAATTTGTAGGAGCAACTCATACATAATATCTCGCTATATTACTTGCATATGTGTAAAAATTGAATATTAATATACAATATATTTAGTAGAACATGATATGCAGATGAGTTTCTTCAAATTTTTAAAAGTCCTGAGAGAATTCTAATTCAAATTTTGATCAATTTTTAACAAGTGTAGTTTGAATATATATTAATTCACATACAAATTATTCTTGCTGTAAAATTTCTGAAAGATATGAGATCAAAAATTGCTGTGGGAATGATATATTTTATTTACACACACTTATGTCATGTGTGTGTATTGTATATATATATATACACATATATGTTTGGTATATATTATGAATATATATATCTCATATATATAAGACTAATATATATATTACCCCAACTTGTTTAGTACCTTACTGTTTTGTAGAGGCGCTTTATCGCTTTGTCTTCAACAGTGAACTTGGCGGCCCTGATTTGGCTGGTTTGTTGGATTATGTATCAAAGCGTCGGTTGATTGAGTGTTGATTAAATATAATATATACAAGATTCCTTTGGTTTCTTAACCAAAGGAATTTGTACTAATTCCATAAACTTACAAATTTAAATATATAAGTATTCTTTCGAAATATTCTATGGCGTAGTATTTCATATATTTGTCCAATTAGAAGTTCGTAGTTTATCCAGTTGAAAATCAATAGTTATACGACAAAAAAGATTGGTTATGCTTACTTGTATCAGTGATAATAATTAAATGGATGATATACGTTCAAAAAAATGACAAAGACGTTGCCAACATAGATCCATACATTATAAAAATAATACATGTCTCGTTGACATTGTATATTTAATGTATGTGTGTATGTGGATATGTATATGTATACGTATGCGTTAAGTGAATATATATATATAATATATGTATGAAAAAATACAATAAACGCATTGATGTTTCACAGCAGGCATACTGTGCTCTGTGTTAGGCCCCCAAACAATGTCTGAAAGTTCTAAGATGGGCCTATTTGGCTCAAAAGATAAGAATAAGGAACAAAAAAAAGAACAATCTAAAAAAGAAGATTCTCCAGACCGTTATGCACCATACTGCATCGACAGTGATTCAGAAACCTATGATACAGAGGCATTAAGCATTATGGATATAAATGACATTATTGGTGTTCAATCAGACCCTGTCAGTGACTCTACATTAGAAAGTGAAATTGCTGCTCTTTCACAAATAATCACTGATTCAAAAGTAGAGAATAACCAAACAAATATAAAGTCTAATACTCAGAGTAAAGACATAGATAATCAGAGTATTATTTGTGGTGAAAACAAAGAGTTTGGCGATGAAAGAAATATTATGGAAAAGGAACGGCAAGTGATAGAAGACCCTATAAATGTCTCTGATATAAATATTTTTGATAGTGGTAATACTATATTACAGTTACAAACTAGTAAACATAAAAATATATCTGAAAATCTTGATTCAGATAGTTGTATAAATACTAATACTAATTTAGATACTGACTCTGATCTTGCATCTTTGAGCAACGTATGTACAATATCCTCTAAAGGTAAATTTTCTTAAATAATCAGATTATTTTTATTATAATAACTATATTTATAATGAAGATATTCTTTTATAGAAGTTCATTTGGAACATGGAACAAGATGCCATGACGAATCTTATATCAAGCACAATGCAGATGCTTCATTGGAATCTACTATAAATGAGGTTTTCTCTCAAACTACTGTAATAGAAAAATCTATTGCAGTTTCAAAAGTAAGCATAAATAATGACCATGCTAAGAATTATAATATAAAACATGATGTAGATACATTAGTTAGCGTTGAAGGTATTAGCGAAAGTTTACAACTTATTGGTGAAGCATATATATCAGAGGATTCACAAGAAACAAATTCAATTGAAACTGATTTAAGGAAGGATGAATTACCATTAACTTTTACTGATATTTCTCTGACATTTCATGTAAAAGAAGAAAATAATTCAAATACTCTAAGTAATGAGAAACAGATTATAGATAACATAAATATTGCATGTGAAAATATAATATCTAAAGAGAAATTAAAAGATTCCTTAGAAAATAAAAATCTGTCAGAAGACTTCAGTATTGTAGAAAAAACATTAAGTATTAACAACAATAGAAATGTGGAAGTTATCTCTATATATAATCTAGAAGAAAAAAATAAAGAAGACAAACAAGATACAAGTCTTACAGTCAAAAAATTTGATACAGAAGAGTTACATAATATAAAAAATCCAGATTTTGAATCGAATGTAATAAAAGATACACTACAGCAAATACAACCTGTCTTTGATAACAAAGAAAATAAACATACATGTGAGGAAGTGCAATGTTTATCTGAATATAAAGAGAAATCAGAAAAAATATGTGTAACAGATATAGTTTCAAATGAAAAAACTGAAATGGAAGAAAAAAGTGAAATAAATAATCAGTTAGAAAAAACATATTCAAAATCTAATAATAAATTTATAGATATACAAGCATTAGAAATTGAATCTAACACAGGAAACAAGAAGTTAGAAGAATATGAAACTAAAAAAATCAACCCTATTGAAACAGTTGATCATTTTAAAGAACAGGATGAAATTTGGAATACATCTGAAACTGGAAATCTGAATTGTACAGAAGTAATAAATATAACTACTTCAGATAATAATAGTATGAATAAAATAGAAGATTTTCAACCTGACGTTATAACACAATCACAAACAAATAAATTAGAACCAATAGAAGAATCAAACAATGAAGAACATTTAACAGAATTATGTACGACTTTTAATATGACTGAAAAAATAATATCTATTAATAATGATACTCTTGATTCAGCATGTACAGAGTTAAATGCAACAAATATATTAACAACAACTGTTAATTCAGAAAAAAATATTTCTAATAATAATGTTAATTCCAATTATATAGAAAATACAGCTGAAGTTAGTTTCAGTTCTTCTGATAATATTACAGAAAATTCATTGGTCAAAAGTTGTTATTTTCTAGATAACAATAAATCTTCAATATTTCCAGATACTACAGAATCTGTCATGGTAAAATTGGACGTTTCTGGATTTAAACCAAAGCATGATCCTATACTTCCTAATAATTCGGAAGTATTGGAAACTTGTATTTCACAAATAGAAAAAAAAGATTATTTCAAAGATATTACCATTTCCAACAAATCTACAGAATCAGTGCAAATGGAAATTAAGGAACCTGATAATAAAACTGATGTAATTTCTGATTTTAACAAAAGCACAATTAAAACATTACAAGACACGAATAAAATAAATGATAAAAATAATATGAGTACGAAGCAATGCTTATTTCAACCACCTATGAAACAAATTGATGAAGTATCATTAATAGAAAATGACAATAAAAACAGTAATTCTGAACAATTACTTAAAATAGAAACTAAAACTCATGAGATAAAGGAAGAAAAACAATATATTCAGGAAACGTGTACATTTGTAGAAGATATAAACAAAGATGTAGTTTCTCCGAAATTATTAGATGATACTAAGACATCCTTTTCTCTAGAAGAAAATAAAATAATAGAAGATAAAATAATATATGAGACAAATAAAAGAGAAGATATAGTTTCTTCAAAATTATTGGATGATAATAAGGCATTATCTTTTTCTTTGGAGGAAAATAAAATAATAGAGGATAAAATAATATGTGAAACAACTGAAGAAAAATGTGACTTAGAAAATATTCCAGACATAGATGACACAACACATAATGAAATTATGAAAAATAATGAAGATATAGTTAATAAAAAGGAAAATTTGAATGAAGTTACTAATGAAGCTCAAATAGATCAAACCAAAAAAATGTTGGAAAAGAAAATTGATCTAATTACAAATGTTGAAAAAATAGATGTATCTATTACAACATCTAGTATTGAAGAAAATATTACAAAAGAGGATGTAAAAGAAATCAATCAAGAACCAAATGGCACACTAGAAATGAATGTATCTGCTTCTTTTAAGAATACAAATAATTTTCAAAATATATTGCAAAAAGAAAAGAAGAATGAAAATGTAGAAATGTTTGTATGCACAACTAATAATACTATTCCTATCTTATCAGAAGACTCTGGTTTATTAATGGAAAAAGCAGATATAGAAGATAGTATAAAAAATTCTATTTCAGAAAATAATCTGATAAATATTCTTGAAGATACACCTAAAATGACAGATATGTTTTCAGAAGAACAATGTCAAAATACTCAAGACATCATGGAAAGTATTTTAGATAATGTGACAAATGTAACTGATCTTAAACATCTTTTAAGTCCAGAAAATAATACGAGAAATGAAAATGAGGATGGTCTTCAACAATCTGTGGAATTGATAACAGTGGAAAATGAAGATAAAGAATTAGTTCAAAAATTACCTCAAGTATCACCTGATATGCTCCATAAAGAAATAGAAGATCCAATAGAAGCACCAAATTTAGACTCACTAGAAGAATTATTAGATCTTGACTTAATACCTGAAAGTGATGAAGTAACAATAAAAGATGCAAAAATAGAAGAAGAAGTACAAGAACAAGTAGAAGCAATAGATAAAAATGTAGATATGACACTTTTTCTTCAGCAGTCTGAAGATACATCATCTATACCAGAAAATCCAGATTATATAGAACATGTTATTAATAATTGCTTAACAGATAGAAATGATGTATCATTGGAAGAAACTACTGGTAAAGTAAATATTGAAACTTGTGATCAAGATAAAATTGAAATGAATATAACATGTAAACCAAAAGAATTATTAAAAATCAATGATGATATAATAACTATGTCTATAAGTAAAAATTCAGATGATGTAAATTTACAAAAACAACTGGATGTTAATAATTCTTTACAAAGTAATGATCTAAATGTTGATTATATCGGGAATCCACTTGAATCTGTAGAAAATTTAGAAAAAGGAACTTCTAAATTAGAAATTCCGCAAAATATTCTTTTAGAAAATACAAATCAAGATGAACATCTGAATGAAACTTCTCTTGATATAGACAGCAATCAGGCCACTCCTGATATTTCAGAATTAGAATCTGCTGTAAAATTTTTACAAGAGTCAGAAGAGCAAGCAGTAGAGTCTTCTTTGGTTCTTTCTCCAAAAATGGTAGAAAGTGTTGTTAATGATATATCAAAACAAGCAAATTCAAATCTTTTTGTACAGGATGAAGATATTTGCAATGATACTTCTGAATTGGTAGTTGAATTACAAAGAATTACTTCTGATTCTATTTCTATATCTGAAGCTGAGATTATATCAGAAGCAGCAAAATTGGAAAATGAACGGAAACTTGCTGAACAAATTAAAGTAAATACTTCTATATCTTGTATTGAAGAAAATAAATTGAAAGAAAATAAAGAAAAAATAGAAAATGTTCCTTCAACAATCGCTACTTATTTTAACACAACTACAGAGAAAATGTCTAGTGAACAAATATTATATAATTCAAATGTACCTAGTACAAGTTCTGTAAATTCTAAGATATCAGATAGAATGGCAATAATAGCTGAATCTATTCCCAAAGTTTCAATTTTGGAAGAACGTTTGAAAGAACCACCAAAAATAGAAATTCCTACATCAGACATAACAAAAATGTGTGAAACATTAACAAGTACAAAAGATAGTCTTCTAATACCAAAAGATGCAAAAATGTCTGTATATCAAAAAATGTTAGAATCACCGAAATCTATCGAAAACAGAGAATCCAAAATTGTAGATACACCTAAAAAGGAAATAGAAAAACATGATTTTGAAAATGTTGGATCTCCAAGAATAATACTAAAGATTGTTAAATCTGCAATTGCAGAATGTGCTGAACCAAGATCGCCTAAAAGTCCAAAAATTCGATCAGCAACTAATTCACCAAATCCAGAAGATAGTCCGGGTCAAAAATTAGGAAAAATTAAATTAAAGCTTTCAAAAGGTGGACATCCTTCTATAATATCAAATGAAAACATTGAAGATGTAAATCAATGGCATACAGAGAGTGCAGCATCATTATCTCCTATTGGCATGAAAATTAAGTTATCAAAGACAGGAGATGCTTCAATTTTACCAACGGAAAAATACGAATCTATGGATGATTTAAAGGAAATAAAGCATAAATTTGAAGAAACTAAAAGAACAGAATCTCCATTAGGAATGAAAATCAAATTATCAAAAACTGGTGATGCTTCCATTGTACAACAAGATTCAAAAGATATCACAACAAAATATAAAGAAAAACTAGATGTTATGCAGGGAAGCCCAAAAAGAATAGATTCTCCTATAGGAATGAAAATTAAACTTTTGAAAACTGGAGATGCATCCATTGTACAACCAGAAAAACAAGAAATGTGTGAAGATCATAAAGATGGAAAATTAAAAGAAAAAGTAGAAACTATTTCTGATCTACCAAAAAGAACTGAATCTCCAATCGGTATGAAACTGAAATTATCAAAGAGTGGAGATGTATCTATTGTATCTCCTGATGCAACAGATGAAGGAAAAGATATAGTAGCCAAATCAAAAGAAAAACTGGAAGCATCTCCAGAAATTCCTAAACGCACAGATTCTCCAATTGGAATGAAAATTAAATTATCAAAAACAAAAAGTGGGGCATCTATAATTTCCATAGATAATTCTGAAGAAATAAAAGAAAAAGTAGATATTTCTGATACACCAAAACGAACAGAATCTCCCTTTGGAATGAAAATAAAATTATCAAAAAGTGGAGATGCATCTATTATACATTCCGAAGTATCAGATGACATGAAGGAAATTAAACAAAAAGAAAAAATAGACGTGTCTCAAGATTCAACAAAATGCACAGAGGTTTCATGTGGAATGAAAATTAAAATGATGAAATATGGAGAAACATCTGTAGGTTTACCAGAATTGATAGATCGACATGAAAGTAATCATGATTCATCTCAAAGGATAGAATCTATTGGTATGAAAATAAAGTTTTCAAAATCTGGTGATGCATCAATAGTTCCTCCTGATAAACAAGAACAAGTAGATGAGCATAAGTGCAAAGAAACATTAAAAGACTTACCTAAGCGAACAGAATCTCCAATTGGAATGAAGATTAAACTTTCAAAAACAGGAGATGCTTCTATAATACAAAATGAAGTAATAGATAATAATATAAATAAAAATATCAACAAATCGGATATAGAGTATCAAAAAAATTGTGATACTTCTGTATGTGCAAAAATAAAAACATCAAAAACTAGTGATGCTCCTTTAATAACAGATTCTGAGAAAAAAGAGAAACAACAAAAAAGAAAAGAAACTGAATCTCCATTAGAAATGAAAATAAAGTTATCAAAAACTGGACATCCAACAATTGTACCTTGTGAAGTACATGGAGATTCTATTCATAAATTTAAAGATACTGTAGAAACAACGAATAATTTTCCTCATAGATATAAAGAGTCTGTATTACACAAAGACTCACCATTGAAGATCCTTAAGACTGGACATTCAACAATTATGCAAAATACTCGTTCTGAATTAACTATTGAACCAGTACAAATACAAGGGAAAAAAATGGAAAATGCTAGTGAATTATCTTCTAAGCGAAAAGAAATAACAATATCACCAATCGAGATGAAAAAATCAAAATTAGAAACGCATTTGTCACAAATTCTACCAGAAGTTACCATACAACCAGTTATATCGAGAGATCAAAAACAACTATTATTTGATCCAAAAACAAGTTTAATTAGTCGTCAACAAATGAATGTTATAAGCCAAGAAATTAGTATTACACAAGTAAGACCATCCAAACAAGTGGATGTTTCTATGAGTGATAAACTAAAGGATATGTTAAGTAAAAATGTTACTAGTTCTCCAATTGGTTCAGATTGTGAAATAATTGAACATAGACCTGAATTAATAATTGTTAATGAAAATTCAAACTCTAGTCAAGATGTCATGATAATAGAAGAAGTACCAGCAATCCGAATGCCTGAAGTTAAAATGCCCAAAAAACGAGGCAGGCCACGTAGAAATCCACTTCCACCACTGACACATACTTCAACGCAAATATTGATACCTCGAGATCCATTGGCTTTGGATGAGGTATCACAAGTTGTCCAACTAGAACATAGAGAAAATGAAAGACCTAGGAGAACATGTAGAAATCAAAAAAGTTATGCACCACCTAAAAGAGGACGTGGTAGAGGTAAGTACATGTACATCATTAATATATGTTAGCGTTGTACATTTCTGTAGAAGGATGATAATACATTATGTGAACAACTTTTATCTAGGTCGTGGAAAGAGAAAGTTAGACAATTCAGATCTTCCACTTAGTAAGAAGCCCAGAATTGAACAAGATTTGAATGCAATAGAAGCTTCTACAATGGCTATAATTACTTTAGATGAATCTCCAAAACAAGAACAGTCCTTGAGGAAATCATCTGAATTATATAAAGCTCTTAAACAACCCCCTATAGATATAAAAAATATAAACACTATATGTAAAATTGAAAAACAATCTTTATTAACAGTTCGAAAAGATGGTGTAAAACAAATGGATATTCCTAAAACAACAATTTTAGATTCTAATGTTAATACTCAAATAGAATCTGTTATGGGATCTGGTATCGAAGAAGAAAAATTGTTAGCAAAATCAACAATGGGATCAACATTATTAGACTGTAAAGGTAATGAAAGAGAATTGGTAAATATAACATCTGAAAAAGAACAAAAAACTATAGAAAAGACTCTTACTGATAAAATTGTTGAAAAAACAGTGGAAAATGCAAAATCTACTGGACATGAAAGTAAGGAAATGCTTATACCTCCAGGACATCCTAATTGGTTAACACCAACATCAAAAAGACAAACAGAAGCTACATCCAAAAATGAACCAGTGCCTTCTTTACAAGTTATTGATGAAGAAACAAGAATGAGTGCAGAATCTAATTCAAGATCTCAAACACCAGCTAGAAATATATCAACACAAGGTATTAATACATTTTAATTAATTTAAGTTATTGAAGAATGCATGATTAACATAATAAACTAATAAAATAAAGAATAATTATAATTAACATAATAAACTAATCAATTTATTAATTTAAAAAATGTTAAAATTGCTAATATAATATTCTACTTAAAATCACTGATATTATTTTTATTTAATTTTGTAAAATAATTATTTCATTTTAATCAAATATATATAATAAAAGTATTAGAATAAATCACACATTAAACTGTCATGCTAAATCATAGCATAAATGTATTGGTAAACCTCCAACCAAGGTATCTAAAAATAGGTCTTTTCTTGTGTCCTAAGATCTCTCAAGTATCTGAATGTGAAATAGTGACAACAGTGCATTTACACAAAGTATATATTACATAAATATTTATGTTATTATTACTAAAATATTATAATAGTAAGATTATATATATAATACATTTTATAATTTGTTAGACTAAATGTAATTACATTGAATGATTTTATTAGTAATATCTAGACTTCGTTAAAGTATTGTTATAATTTTTTTAACTTTTTGATATCTATATATAATATACTTTTTAAATATTAATTGAAGTGTTTTAATCATTAGTAAATTGGAAAATTTATATAAAATTATAGTAAAGTTTATGAAATTTGTATAATATTGTTTTCATTTAACAAGAAATAATATTTTAGCATCTGAAACAATAATCAATGAAGAATCTCAGGGAAGTGTACTTAGTACTGCAACTACTGAATCGGAGAAAGTAAAAGTAAAGAATCGAAGAATGGAAATTAATTTTGACCCTGATGAAGGTCCCTTTACTGTTGACAAAATAGCAGAATATGAGTGGCCTCTAGATCGTAAAGGAGAAACATTTATGATACAAGAACAAATATCACAATATTTAGGAGTGAAGTCGTTTAAAAGAAAATATCCAGATTTAAAGCGCAGAATGGTTGATATGGAAGAAAGAAATTATTTAAGAGAAAATGGATTAGTTAGTGAAGCAATGTGCGATATGGGTGAGTGAATAAATTTGTTTTTACTTATTATTGTTATATATATCTACATCTCACTATGTGGATTATTATTTCTTGGTCATTTATAATATTTCATAATAACAAAAATAATAATAATAATAATAATAATAATAATAATAATAATATATACTGAATTTATATATATAAAATTTTATTGTGTAGGTTTAACAGCAGTTTGCAGTTCTGAAGTATTAGATGTAATGTGTAGTGATTTTCCTGATCAATATGAGGAGTATCGAAAACATATGCGAGAAAAACAAGTTAAAGAACATTCCAAAAAGCAGAAAGAATTAACAGCAGCAGCAAATGCTGAAAGGAACAGAATAGATTTAGCAGAAATGGCAATACAGTCTGCTTTATCGTGGAATATTAATTTAAATAAATCACGTAAAGAAAACAGAAAATGTAGTTTAGATTTGCAGACTTTCACTATTCATGTGCCAAAGAAACACCACAAGTTTGAAACAGATCGAAAGATAAGTCATTACCCTGTAGCTTTGATACCAGGTCAATATACTGACTATTATCGCGAATATACACCTGCTGAATTGAGATATTATCCTCTTAACACAGTTTTGTATGGTCCTATGCGGCCAAATGAACGTAAGTT
This sequence comes from Vespa velutina, assembly GCF_912470025.1. Taxonomy (NCBI): domain Eukaryota; kingdom Metazoa; phylum Arthropoda; class Insecta; order Hymenoptera; family Vespidae; genus Vespa; species Vespa velutina. The sequence continues at coordinate 11,098,248 of NC_062189.1, read as the reverse complement.
TGATAGTCAATCTGAAGGTTCACAAAGTGATAGTGATAGTGATACTTCAACTGATGATTCAAGGTATCTGTTATAAATTAAATATTTCGTTTAAATGTTATTAAAATTACATGTAATCTATTTAGTTAATATCAAGATTTACACTATAACAATCCTAATTTTGATATTTCAGTATTATAATTATTAAATTTTTAGTTCCACCTCCAGTGAAGGAACACAAGATACAGAAGGATCTCAATCAACAATGGATGATGTAGATATGGAAATAAGTAACCAAAAAGAAGAAACTAAATTAAAGTGCAAAATGTGCTTAAAAATGTTAAATAAACACGGCAAGAATGAAATATTAATACAATGTGGAACTTGTAATGGAAATGGTAAATTATGATTATCATTTTGGTTACATTATAAAAATATGTTTTATAACTGGTTATATATTCTTATAGTTCATCCATCATGTATAGAATTAACACTAGATATGGTTCCACATATTCAATCTTATGCCTGGCAGTGTACTGACTGTAAAACATGTGCACAATGTCATGATCCAGCAGATGAAGATAAAATGTTATTTTGTGATATGTGTGATCGTGGGTAGGTTTACTCTCTCTGTGTGTGTATTTGTTTCACTTAAATAAATAAAAATTTTTAAATACATTGTTATTATTTTTTATAGATATCACATATATTGTGTTGGTCTTCGACGAGTACCTGTTGGAAGATGGCACTGTCAAGAATGTGCTGTGTGCGCAAATTGTGGTTCAAAAGAACCTGGAGGTGCTAATTCTGATAGAAACAGTGTAGCACAATGGCAACATGAATATAAGAAGGGTGATAAAAATACTCGTGTTTATGTTTCCACATTGTGTGTTCCATGCTCAAAGTTAGTATAATTATATTACAATACATAAATATATCATAGATATGAAAAGTAAATAACATAAATAATATCTCTTTGTGCAAATTAAAAATTATTCAAAATTTTTTCAAGAGTTTGCTTAATGTTTTTGATGAGTTTTTTTACTATACTAAGTACATTTTTGTACAAATTATTGTAACTAATTCTTCATATCCATAATATTACATATTTAAAAAAGGATGTTTTATTCATAGGCATTAAATATGAAAATGTTTTCATGAATATGAAACATATTTGATTATTTAATATTATATTTTATGGTAAAATTAAGATTTTTGGATTTTTTCGTTTAATTGTTTAATATATTTTTATGAACAGTTGAACTATATGAATGGAATATTAGTGAATCATTACAATTACTAAATTTTTATTAATTTAATCATTTGTTAAATGTATGTATATATTAACCCTTATCGGTCGTAAGTCACCTCTCACGTGACAACACTTTGTCGCTGCGGTTGTATGTCACGTGGGAAGTGACAAGAATCTGTCGAAACTCGTTCTCTGTAATACGGGGACGATTGCCTTGTCATTTACAACAACGGAGCAATTGACATCATTATCATATCACTGCCTTTTGTACTCAATTTTTAATATATTGAGTCCAAAAATGAATAAAAAAATTTTTATAGATTTCGATAGTGATAGTGGCAGTGAATGTTTTGAAAATAATTCTCAAAGTGATTTTGATTCTAGTAATGAGAATAGCAATTACATCTTATTATATACTAAGAAAAAAAAATTCATGACTATAAAATATTCAAATGAAGAAGAAAATGATGTAAAAATAGAAAATGTTGATAACTCAGACGATGATTGAATTGAAATCGAGAGTGATGATAGTCTTCCTAGTAGGATTCCTTTTACAAATATTAATCGCCAAATTTTTGGAAATGTTCAGCAGCCTATAGATTATTTCGAAAAATTTATTACTAACGAATTCATAATGGAAATTATAACGTAAACAAACTTATATGCGAACAAATTGCAAAGAAAGAATTATTCGCTACATCAGTTTGAGAAAATTGGAAAAACATTTTGTATGAGGAAATGTTTGCTGTTTTTGGTGTGATTTTGAATATGGGTACAATCTATTTAAGTGACATAAAAGATTATTTTTCCAAAGACTTCACGTGTAATATGCCATTTTTGCTAAGATTTTTAAGAGGGAGCGTTTTTTTTTTCAAATTTTTTGGGTGCTCCATCAAAATCTGAACAATAATAGTTATCCAATAACAAGATTTTCGAAAGTTAAAAACTTTCTGGACTATATTTCTAACAAAAATGTTATTCTTATAATACTGAAAATTTTTCACATATTTATCGAAACCTAGTGAGGATCTAGTATAAAAAGCTAACGTCCGATAAGGATTAATTATTAATGTCGATTTGTAATCTACATATTCACATTTTCATTTTCATCTTTGTACATGATATCATCACATTGTAATATTTTCTAATATTATTTATTTTACATCATCCATAAGTTACTAACTAAAACTGCATGCACATATCAAATAAGTATCTTTTAATTTAATTATAAATATATAAAAAATATGATAACTATAACTTTTTATAAATCGTTTTTTATTTATTTTATCAATCTGTAAAGTTACTTTCGTTTTGATAAAAGGAGTGTGCGTTAGTTTAGTTAATATTTGGATAAAAGTGTAATTTGTGATAAAAATATTTAGTTGTGTAGTTTATCATAGTAGACATCATAACATTACAACTTAATCAATTTTACTAACACCATGATCTTTATAAATTAACAAGGCTATGGCGAAAGGGTCGCTATTGCCCACACTGCAGTCGCTGTCATACTGCCTCAAGACTCGACCTGGAGGCGAATCTAGTGCATTGCAGCGCATGTGATAAATATCTGCATTTAGGTATTGATATCAATTGTCATACAATTCTATAATGTAATTAATACATTGCATTAAATTAATTAATCATATGCATGTTATATCTTGAACTCATTAATATCTATATAAGTATGTCTATGCAAGTACATATTAATCATTACATGTAAAGTATATGTATATGTTTTGTATTATATAAAATATTTACAATTTCCTTTTTAAGTTTTAAGTTATATTATGCATGAGGGAAATCTATTTCACAATACTAATACATTTCTAACTAAACTCATTCATTTCTTTTTAATTCATATGGAATAGCAGATAATTATAAGATTAATTAAAAGTATATTGAGAATATATATTTTTTAATATTTCATTCTATAATTAATATATCTAAACCAATTTTGCAGATATTGAAAAAAGGGAATATAAATTTTTAAATAAAGTTCATTGTTTATGATATATATGATATAAAAATTTAGTAATATGATATATACTTCGATATTTTATGTTTAATGTTATATAATGAAGTGTTTAATGAACTTTTTAAAATGTTAACTTATTAACTCATTATATATATATGTGTTTAGGTTGCGTGGAGACTAAAGGACTGGTATTTGATAAAAAGAATTATTTATGTGATTTCTGTGCTCCAAATCGACAACCATTAATGAAACCCTTGGTATCAAAAGTATTCAAGACATGAAAAAATTATATCTTTATGTAAACTGTATTTTGTTCATGTGAATGACAAGCCTTATATTTTAAAACATCAGAAGATACTTGTTCGGCAATATATAATATTAAGAAATTATCATTTTTATTCTCTATTCAATTTTTGATGCTTAAAGCAAAAGCTGACTGTATATATATATATGTTTACATAAGTTATATATTCTATCTGTAAAAATTTCTAATTTTATTGTAGAATAATATGTACTTTTACTTATCGCACTTGTATATTCATTAAAATTCGTCCATAATATCAAATAGTAAAACTATATTCTTTATAAAATAATTCAAGCATGTTGCCCATAATCAACAAATAAGCACATTATAAGATATAATAATTTTCTGTGTAAAATTGCAAGAATTATTCTTATTTAATTATTCGGTTAGGAATTTTAGATTTTATAAATAGATATATATTTTGAAAATATTTTTTATGATTAATACAATTATAAATTATATTATTAAAAATTAATTTTCATAGACTGTATGTAGTCATTAAACTTAGTTTTCTAATATGCAATATCAGCATTTTAATTTTGAAATTATAAGGTGCTATTGTGAGATACATCATTATAATTTTGTTATTTTATGTTAATAATTGATAAATACATATGTTTATTACAAAGAATCAAGTTAATATTGTAATCATTAATACCTATATTATTTAATACCAAAATTGTTGGAACTGAAATTATCTTTTATAAATGGGAAAAGGAAACTATATCACGATGGTAAATTATATACATTTTTTTTAAAAATATATATCATTTTCTTTATTTTCCTTTTGCAGTAACCTTGAGTTAGTATTATGTTGCAATTATTGAATGTATGTAAACATTCTTTTTACATATTTATAATATAATATCCATGTTGTAAATGATGTGCCGAGTTTTTTCTCTATGAAAAGATTTGTATACTTTATATTTATATACTTTATAATCAATAACTGATGTTTTCAATTGAAACTAATTTTATGTTACAATAGATTACAAGGATATCTTATACTATTTTGCAATATGTACAAATCAAATCAAAGATGATGGTAAAAACCATTCAAAGAGTGTCCGAGTCGCAAAATATACACATTGATATATCGTTGCATAACAATACATACAGTTGTGATTTTTACTTCAATGTTTTGTATCTCTGTACAATATTATGCCCTTGAAACATAATTATTATGTAGTCATATATTGCAAATCTGTTCAATACTTTTCATGAGTAATATATATTACATAATATTCATAAAAGTTCCATCTTTATATTATAAACACCTGCTGATAATATGCTGGAAGCAGTTCAGGCAGCATATTCAGAGTAAAGTACATTTCTGACATAATTGTAATTACATGCTGCTTCGTGCATTTCTATTTCAATATTAAAAACAAAACTATATATTACTTAAATTAATAAAACAGGCAAAATAGCCTTCTTAAATATTTCTAATATATATTGTTTTTTTAATTTGTTAATTTCGAGTTTACTGCAAAATGGATATGCGTATTTTAATAATTTTTTTTGCAAAATTCACACATGTAACACTCCGCACATAGCGAAAATAAAAAAACACCTTCCACAAAAATCGAGACATGGCACATGAATAAAATTACAAATTTACATAATATGCATTGCATCGTTTAGAACACTTACACTAACGGGATATGTTCAGTTAAAAATTGCACTTTATCCCGTTGACTAGCCAGAATATTAGATAACATTAATTGTTGCCAGATATTGATTGAAAAAACGACTAAAAGATAAAGAAATGTTTTATAAAATGAAAATAATTTTACTTATATAAATTATATTGGTAGCGTAAAATTAATTAGCATCAATAATATATAACACAGTAGCAAAAATCTATACAATTGCCAATGACCTCATTTTCTTTGTTTCAGTTTGATTTAATAATTTCATTTTCTTGATAAATGAAAACTTAAGTGACAAAGAAATTCCTGTAAAAATTCCAAATTCAGGTCTTTGGTAGCATTTAATCTAAACATGTATCTTAATTTTCACAATTAATTGACGATATAGAGTGCCGAGAAGATTTACTCATGCCTAATACCACATATAGATAAGAAAGTGCTAAAATTATGAAGATGAGTTGCTGGTATAATAGTGCTAACCAAATTTCGCGTTGAAAATTGTGACAAAACATTATGAACAAAATTTGGACCAGGTGAGGAACCAACTTTGTAGAAAATTCGCAAATTACACGTAGGATTAATAGTTTGTGTCCCTTTTGTTAATTTACATAAAAGATATTCGAATGCTTCTGTTAATTCTGCTGTAGTCAATTCCGTAGAAAGCAAGTTTGTCTCTGCTGCTAAATTGCCAGTAGAATTGGATGAACCTTTCCATAAATTAAAAGTAATGTGAAAACTTTTACTAGAATATGAATAAAATATTTTATCATTATGATATATGATTATAATTTTTCACAGTACCTGTTGATAAGTAGCATACAATTGCAGAAACATTATTTTCATAATTCCATCTTCGCCTTATAGCAACTTTAAAATTACCAACACATTTTCCTGTTTCTTCATCTATAATTTAAGTAAAAATATAATTTAAACATTTATCTTCTTGTTACAAACTTTTGTTTTACTTACACTCAAATCTATTATTATCCCTATGTGCCCACACACACCATTCAACTTGAGCATCTCGTGGGAGATGTGGAACAACAATATAATCTACAATTGCATTATTAGTTCGTTTTTCCCATTCTTTACGCGCATCTGGTATATAACTCGGATGAGTTAAAAAACAAATTCCCTGTACAATATCTCTAAGCTGCGTATTTGCATCCATAGCTTTAACAATGCGATCTATATGCCTTAATGTCAGACGGCACTGCCTTTTTATGTTCAAGTCAAGAAGAGTCATACTACCAGGCACCAAAGGTATTTGTCCAGCAACTGATATGATATCACCCACCTGATGACCATTTTCGTGAAAAAAGCTTATTTTAATATATTAACCATGTTTTTACTTTTATAAAAAATATACTTACGCGAACAGCTTGAGAATAAGGACCAATATTAGCAGGAGCCCAATGGCTAATACTTTGAACATGCATTGTATGCCGTTTATGTATCTTTTTATCACTACAGTCTTGTATCTCTTTATAAGCTATAGCATCAAGTATAACATGTATATTTAATGGACATTCTATGCATACACGAACTGGTGGATTTGTTTTGTTCAACCAAGATGTGTATACTTCATTTATAGAGGCATAATTTGTCATATCCTTTATATATAATGTTACAGCAACAATATCAGATATTTGAAGATTTTCTTTTTTGACTAGACCTAAGTATTCAGCATATTTAAAATGTTAAAAGAAATTATGAAATATTACGTAAAACTAAAGATAGCAAAAGAAAATATTCAAAAAATCGTAAATTTTACCTACTGCTTAATTTTTCCAGAGCTTCTTTCATTGCAGATTTTGCATCTGACTGTTTTCCTGCTATACCACCAAACCAAAACCAACCCGTTTGATTTTTGTTAATAACTGGTATGTCTGGATAATCCTCTTCTTCATATAAGACTTGTACTGGACTTGGGGGATTAAAATGGCCTACAATGTGTGTGTATATACATATTATAATTATATCATATGTAATAAAAAGAATTATTGAATCAGCTATACATTATAAATAATTCTACCAGAATTAGAAGCTTTCATATTATGTTCGTCACATGCTTGTTCGTCAGTTTCGTCTTCAGATAAATTACACCCATCTTGCAATTCTGGTCCAACAACTTCAGAAATGTAGTCATATGGAGTTTTAACCGAAACAGTTTTAAGGCGCTCTCGTAGTGATAACATGTCTAAACCATTCTGTAAATTTCCTCATTTATTTAAAGCACCAAACTATTTCAGTCTTAATATACAAATATTTAAAATATTCTTTAACTTACATTTTTATCTCGTAGATGTATTTTCTTAAAATTAAGATATCCAACAGGTGCTATATCATCATTTGAATGTACTACACTTTCATATTTATCTCTATTATGAAGAAAGTTTTATTTACATGATAGATTGTTAAAATCTATATAATATAATTAAAAACTATATATAGAAATACATCTAATTTTATAACCTCCATTATCTTTATCAACTTTTTACACATTTATTGAAAGATTTTTTGTCTTATAATTCCGATTACTACGAATTTAAAACATTTAGGATGTTTTATGTTTATATTCAATGATTAAGATCATTAACTTTTGTACTCAAAAAAATTGAATTCCATTAGAAAAAAATATATGTTTAGCATAAATATCTTGTAAACATGTACAACAAAGATAATTGAGATTATAATATATAGATTATATACATATATTATAGTATGTATTCATATAATACTTACATTATGATACTTTTGCTAAATAATGGACAGTCCAATGTAAAAGTTTCATATTCTCCTCCTTCCCCACATACATTCACACCATACTTTTCTTTCTGCAATTATAAATTAATTAAAAAACAATTATAATTTAATTCTTAATTTATATATTTAAAGACTACTTACTTTCTAATATATATACACAATTATAATAAGTATTACATGTAAAATGTTGAACTAAATCCAACTTAATCTACTTAAACTACTTAATCTACTTAATCTACTTAAAATTAATAAGTAAATTAATTAGAAATTGTTAGCATTAATTAATTACTGAGATACTAAACTCACTATTTTGGCAAAGTGAGATTGCAATTCCAAGATAGATTTACCCAAATGTCTTGGCTCCAGACCTAAAGCTGCCACTTTGATTATAACTGCATTTATTGAATTTTCTATCATCTCTTTTAACAAATCCTCTTGTTCTCGTCGCCATAAATATGATAGAGAAATAAGTCCTAGACGGCTACACCTAATAATTTATTTTCATTATCATTATCAATTTTTTATATAACATTATAAATTATAATGTAAGTTATTTGGAATTTAACAGTATTGGTATTCAATAATTACACATTTTCCACACGAATTCGCTGATAATCACTAAGAACAGCTCCGCTGGACACACCTTCTATATTTTCTTGTTTCTGCAAAAACAATATATAATATATTCATGTATAAAGATATAATCAATACATTTAGAAATAAAAATATTATCTTAAAAGATTTACTTACTTTTACTTTATTTAAAAGCCGAAAGAGATCTTCAACTTCATCATCTTCAGTTGGATAATAAAGTTTTTCTTGCATTTTTGATCTACCAAACGTTGGTTCACGATATATTGGTAAACCCATAGCTTCAGCAATATAATCAACACCTTGATGTCCTACTGTTTGAAACATAAAAGAATCTAATTCATCTGAAAACAAATTGCATATTTTTATTAATGTATAAAATATTTTAATAATGGTTTAAAAATAATTATCACAAATATTATATTACTTAATAAAATTAAATATTATATAATATTATATTATTTTTTTCTTCATTGATATCTTTTATTTTTTTCATTATTTTCTATAAAATTAACATATGTATTACCTTTTCCAACAGGGTATAAATTAGCTATAGCTACAACATCATGACCAGCAGCAATACATTGCATCATATTAAAACAAGAGTCTTTACCGCCACTTAATAATGCTACTACCTTCATATTTTATATATATGCTATATAAGTCTTTGAAAGATTTTAAAAATCGCTTATCAAATTAAATATCAATTTATTTTACTCGATCATCTGTAATAAAAAATTGAATATGTTGATCAAAAAACTCAAATCTAAATAAATTTTACTTTTATTTTATAAAGCAAAAATTTAATATTTTAAATTTGTCATAAGTATATAATATTTCTTTAATGCATAAATAGTTTTTAGTCCTAAATGTATCTATAAGAACATCATTATATTTAGATTAGAATTATATTTCGAATACATATTAATACATTTACCATAATACTATATTAATATATAACAAATAGGAAACTATTTCACGTAAGTAAAATAGTTTTGATTATATAAAATAAGAAAATATGCACATAATATTCAATTTAATGTTATTAATATATGCAACAACTGTTATGGTAAAAAAATGTCACTTTCTTTTTTGTAAAAATTCATTGCAGAATATTGAAAAATTTATAAACTGTTTCGTAATACAAGATATTATGATGGTATGTGAAAACCAAATAGCTCATAATTCTGATAACGTATCACAGTAAATCTGTGATAAACATTAATAACAGTACTTATTGAGACATTTTTGGTTAATGCCGATCTCAAGTACGTAGTAAATATTATAGAGTGTCGCTGTATGACAAATGACTATAAGAGTAAATACATTAATTTGAATCTTATTCACGCTAAAATAAATACATAATTCTTAATAAATGTAATATTTACGTTAAAATTGACGACGAAAGACCCTTACACGGCAAAGTCTATTTGAGACTGCGAATACTGAATAGTGGCGCCACTAAGCGATAGAACTTAAATCACGTTAATTGAGGTTATATGAAATTGTCTAATAATAATGCGTATATATATTTATTATGTTTAATGTAATAAAATTAAGTAAGATACGAGTTACACTTAAGTACATAATGTATTGTTTTTAATAAAACTTGCATAATTATGTCAAAGAAACAAACATTACAACCCAGAAATTCATAAGTGTAATTCGTACAACCGTAGCTAGTGACATCATCAATATACCAGACAGACACGAGAATCGAAGTAATATACTTCTTACTTTACTTCTAACTATTTTGATGTAGCCTGTCATGAATTATATTTATTACAAAAATTTTATTTATTAATAAATTTATTTTAAATATATATGTAAGAAATAGTTTATAAACAAAAATTAAAAAGAATATAGAAAGACAAATTTATTTTATACAAAAGCTATATACCAAAATCAAATTACTAAATCTTTTATATGGACTATATATGTATACATACATATATATTAGCAGATATATTTATATATATGAATAAAATTAAAATTTTATAATATATATACATATACACAAATGAAAATATAAAAAAGATATAAACCATAGTGTAATAAATGTTACAATTAATATACTCACACCACACATGCGCGCGTGCACATACACACATATCATTTATAATGTACAAAACACATATAATGTTAAAAAATTATTTATATTAATTAATTTTCAAAATTTTATATATGAATACTATATACATAAATATTGTTATTAGTATTATATTTTTATGTATGTAATGTGTTCAGAAGTGACACTTCTCCATAATTAATTTCATTTTTTATCTATAAAATTCATTTGAATTGTATAGTTTTTATAACAACATTACATTATTTAAAACAAATATTATATTAATATGTTTTAAACTGAAATAATAATATTCTATAAATTTAAAAATTTGTTCATCGAATGGATTGCCATCTTTACTGCATAATTCGTGAACCAATCAAATCATTTGGCAATAACGGCCATTTTACTTTCGCTACGGTAGCACGGAGCACATCACAAACTTTATTGAGCACCGTGTATCTGCAAGCTGTGGTTTGCATTTCAAGTTTCAACGGAATTAAGTTTTAATAAATCAATTATAGTTGAATTATTTGCTATAACTTTGAACATTCTTTAAGTGAAAATGGTTTTAGCAGAACGCAACTCAGAAAATGTTAGAAATGGTCGAAGATCAAGAGGTCCCAGCCCTAATGGACAGACGGAATCTTCAAGTGAAGAAGACGGAGGTATTCATTTTACATATTACAAAATATACATTGAAACCACTGATGTTGGATGTTTATAAATGTGATATATTAAAAACATATAATTTAAAAATATGATGTCTACATCGAAAATTATATCTGCTCATTTATTGATCCAATACGAAAATCGTAAAGGATCTTTAAACAGCGCGCTTCATTTAATTCGTCTTAAATAGTTTTAATAGTATTAAAAGAGTACATAAATGATTTATATTCAAAAGTATTTTTATACTTCTGATAAAAGATTTTTATGTGTAATGTAATATCAATATCTTAACACCTAGTTAAGTTTAACCTTTAGTTAGAAGTTTTATTAGTATTTATTTGCATTTTTATATACATATATTATTGAGCAATTTTTATTAATACCATATAATTTATATATATATATATATATATATATATTATATACCATATAATTTATATATATATATATATATATATATATATATATATATATATATATATTGTTATCATATCTTCAAAAATTAAGAATGAATATATTTTAAAGTTCCAGCTGAGAAAATACGTGTTGGCAGAGACTTCCAAGTTATAGTACCAGAATTTGTTCCTATCAACGGTAAACTTATAACTGAAAAATTTATTATATATAATTTAATATTTTAATGAAATGTCATTAATTAGAATTAATGTTGACTGAATGTTTGAAATTTGTTATTACATATAATATTTCTTTGTATAGTGAAAAGAAATCTTATATTGAAAATCTGTTTTAGAACGCAGACTAGATCAATGCCCTGATAGAGCTTTACTGGTTTGGTCTCCTACGACTGATATACCAGATCAAAAATGTAAGTGTTATAGTTTGTTTTAAGAGAGTATTATCTTTATTTAATATAACTTTATAATGTATTGTTTTTAGTGGATGAATATATAATATTAGCAAAAGAAAAATATGGGTATAATGGTGAGCAGGCTTTGGGAATGTTATTTTGGCATAAACATAATTTAGAACGTGCAGTATTAGATTTAGCAAATTTTACACCATTTCCTGATGAATGGACTGTTGAAGATAAGGTGTTATTCGAACAAGCATTTCAGTTTCATGGGAAGAGTTTTCACCGTATTCGACAAATGGTAAGTTATGTGATATAATTTACGATTAAATGTTAAAATAATTTATTTGACACTGAAGAAATAAAATTTTTATTTATTTTATAAAAAATTAAGTTTAATAAAAATTAAATTAATTAAATTATATAAAATTAAAATGTACTCAATAATTTTCAGTTGCCTGATAAGTCAATTGCCAGTCTTGTAAAATATTACTATAGTTGGAAAAAGACAAGAACTAGGACATCATTGATGGATAGACAGGCAAGAAAATTAACAAGTGGTGGAAAAGAAGGGGAAAATGGCAGCGAGAATGGAAGTGAGTTAGGCTCAAATACAGACAGCGAATCTGAAGAAAAAGTAAGATATATCTTTTTTTTTAATGAATGAATGCATGAATCATAGAGAAACAACTTAAAGTTTTGTATAATAGATAAGTTGTATTCATTTTCAATTGAAAAGTAATTGTAATTTCTATGTGATGTAGCAATTGAAATTTTGCTAATTTATAATAGATTTTTTGAATGTGAGATATTTATGACACATTAATTATATTAATGAAAATTTATGAAACAGAATATATTTACCACTTAATAAAATTATGTTTAATGGTAAAATTAATTGCTGATTATACTTAGAAGTCTATATTATATTTTGTAAAACGTAAGCGATTGTTGCAAGTAAATTTACACATTCAAAAATATCAGCTTAATGATTAGTATATATAAGTAATATATTTGCACCATTATGCATGCAACACACTGCTACAAACATGCAATTTAAAGAATTTTTAGTTTTTGTTTTTGATATATTACGTAATGCAGGCAATTGAAGTAGCACATTTTCTGTATTATGAATATTGTTTGCTGTTAGCTGAAATGTGCAATGCTAAAAATAGATACTCTAAAAATGTATCCACACGTTACTTGTTCTACGTGGACAAAACCAAAAAAAAAGAACTAATTTGTGTCCTGGAAGGATCATAAAAATAAATATTTTAATTCTATATTGAAGTGAATTAGATGTGATCATATAGGATAATTACAATTAAAGAAAATATAAATATTTAAAAAGTTTAACTATACTTGTTTCGATCAAGTGTCACTGTACGATAATATAACTATACTTATATGCATTACAAAAAGCTTATCCATTATTTGACGTATAAACGTTAAGTTATGGTTTAAAATAACGTTCAGTCGTTTATGAACGTAAATGTGGAACGTTCCAGAAATGGACGATCCACCGCGGAATACGTCGTGGAAAGAACCAAGCTGTGCCAGGAAGCCAAAGCACTGACGCTAAGGCCCCATCCGACTCGGAAAACGCCCCTCAGGTTCAGGTACTCAGCCTAAACCTTACCCTGCTTTCATAGCATAAGCAGCTTATTATCTTTGCTATGTTATGTCTCATATTGTAGTACATATTATACCGTATTGCACACAAAGAATTTAACGAGACATGATCAAAATTAAATATCAAAATGTTGTATTGCATCTATCCCTTTAGAATTGATAGGCTGAAACCTTACTGAGGATGTAAATACAAAAATTTCAAAAGTTCAACAATATCTATGAATATGTATTTTGAGCATAATTTATAATCAAAATCATTTAATCAAAATTATCAGAAGATATATTTGTCATAGTATTTATGTTTTGTGTCTCCATTCCATGGACACAAAAAATATACATTATGAATTATAAGTGTAAAATTACACACAATGATTTGTGACTGTTAATAACAACAAAATTTGATTTATTAAAGTTTAGAAGAATATCTTTTTTTAAACACTAGAAATTGTGCCAAAACTATAATAGCTTCATTTATATACATTTATTCTTATTTAACTCTCAGTCACAAGCTAATGTATGTACTCAAGAATAGATAAAGGGAAGGGTGATAGGAGATGATAAAAATTTGTTTTTTAAAAGGGCATTATATGTTGTAGGGCTCGTGTAGCAACTGTGGCGTCGCTTGCAATAGTGTACGTGCGACTCCGAAGGGACACGCGTGTCATAGCTGCTATCTGCACTGGAGGTCAGTGAATGCAAGTAAAAATAAATATATCACTGCATAATAGCAAGCAATAATTGATGCAATCATATGGCACTTTACGATATATAACTTTTATATAGAAAAATCTTATAAAGGAATATATACGAAATAGATTATCGTGATTATATACATATTATATTTATTTATATTATGTGCAGATTAGAATAAATTTGTCATTAATATACTTATTACGTTTTACACTGTTAAAATATATTCCCTTCAATATTATTATCTTCATGATGTAGGCGTACTGGTGTAGCAAGACCTCTAAGTTCTATGCCAGGTCGTACAAACAAAAGAAAACCACCTCGCGGATTGGTTGTAAATCATGATGACTTGGCAGCATTGGCTGGTCAACCAAATCAAGCTAACAACAGCTTACAAGCTATCGACACAGAGATTGTTAGCCTAAAACGTCAAGTATGTCCCCTTATAAAAATAATAAAATTGCAATACATCGTGTGGATACATTTTTTCTATATGTATTTTTGTTGTTGAAAAATCGATATTTATAATTGATCCTATCAAACTAATGCCTTGAAATTTGTCTTTCTATTTTTTTTAATAACAGATACAGTCAAACAAGCAACAAGTAAGTGCTTTAAAACGTAAGACAACTGATGGAATAGACGATTTACGACCACCAGAAGTATCTAGTCGTATAAATGCACGATGGACGAATGATGAATTACTGTTAGCTGTTCAAGGAGTTAGAAAATACGGCAAAGATTTCTCTGCAATTGCTGATGTAATTGGTACTAAAACAGAAGCACATTTACGGTCATTCTTTGTAAATTATCGACGAAGGTACAATTTAGATGCCGTTCTAAAAGAATATGAAGCTGAGAATGGTCCGATACTAATTGATGATGATAAAGAAGAAAAGGTAATATATTTTTCTTATATTAGTTATTGGTTGATTTATATACGTGGTTAAAACTTTATATTTGTTACAGATGGATGTCGACCAACCAAATGAAGTGGCAGAGTCATCACAAAAAGCGAAAACATCAAGCGGTTTAGGACAAACTGCAAAATAACGAATGATTCTACTAAATACCAAATGTGACAAAGCTAATTTCAGGATTTCTGAAAGTCGACGTTAATACATAGAAAAGATACTTGTTTGGATTAATTTTTTGATTTTACATGTACTTTTTGTTAATAATTATAGGTGCATATATAAAAGAATATACATATGCACATTAGTACACATGCAAATATTAAAAATATATTTGCGGGTCAGTTACTAAATCAAAGGTATTTTAAATATTATGACTTTGCAAACTTTATTAATTCGTAAACATTTCATAAATGAATGAATTTATTTTTTCAATCTGTAAAAGTTTTTATTGGTATAGATTACCATAAAATGATTTATACTTAACATAATAAATATAAAAAGTTATGATCTCTGCCAATATGATATAAAATTAATTTTAATAAGTACACATATGTTATGCAATGAAAAAAATTATATAAATTACAATTATCATAAAATGTATTTCTATATGTGTGTTTGATTTTGCTATAGATACGAAGGTATTATTAAAATTATGTAAATCACTTTTTTTTACATTAGAAGTAATTTTTAATTTATACCGAATAAAACAGAAAAATGATATAAATTAGTAACAAAATTAACAACAAAGATATTAATGACAATATTTCATTTTTAATTGAGAAATTATGTAAATAATTTTTTTCGTGAAATGATTGTTATTTAATACTGAAATTATATCAAAAGATATTGTTTTATTATGACAGAATAATTGAAAAATAGAATTATCATTTTTAAATTATTTAAAGTGATTATGAAGATTCATTTATTATGTACTTCTTAAGACAATTTAAAAAGTCTTGTAAAAAGTATGCGCATTGCATTATAATGGCAGATTTATTATTAATTTTATAAAATCGCAATATACTTATTATATATAATAGAAATATAAAATTCTAATGATTTATATTTCTGATTTCGTTAACAGAATTAATCGTAATTATAATTTAGCGATAATTTTATATATTGTAATCACATTTACTTATTTGTAATAATATCTGTAATTATATTATTTAACAACCTATTCAACAAGTATCAATATTTTTAATATTAATGCACTTTGTAATAATAATACATAAAAAGTATGCATATTTGCAAAAAACATTTGCAAAAGAAATCATTCTTAAATAACTAATTAAATATGCTTTGTTAGTAGTATTGAATGTTATTAATTACAGACAAGCCTCATCAAGGAATATAATTGAACATATCAATGAGAGAGACGTGTCAAGTGTACAGTGAATATATGCTTTTATTTGAATAAATTATCAAACAATGACTGTAATCTTTAAATGCTATATATAAAGACTAAACATTATCTATAACAGCATTTTAGTAATTTGAATATCTTTTGACGCTCTAATTGTAGTCAGTTAAAGTAATACAAATCTTATTTGTAAACAATTTTAATATGTGCAAAGATATTTTCAAAATATTACTTTGTAATCATATATAAACTCATATATAAAACAGATCTATAAAATATATATTTAAAACAAATTCCATTAATTCATAATTAATCATTTATTATAAGAAATAATTCTGTAAACTTGACAATGTAATACATTTTGAAAAATAGTAGTGTATTTGCATGTACTCAGATTTCTATAATAAGGTTCTGTGCTATTAAATGTATAATAGTTTGCTATATTTTTGAGTATGCATCTGTGTGCTATTCATTTCAATCTTTTTTATTTTATTTTATAGTATATATTACAGAATTCAACAGCATAAATATGATATGCTTTAATAAGAATTTTGTAGAAATATTTATATAGATATATTGTAATAATAGAAATGTTCCTTATAAGTAAATTTTTTAGATTACGCATGAATGTGCAGATCTTTAAAATCATTTATACATTATATATATATATTAACAGGAGAAGTTAAATTAAAAAAAAAAAGAAATAGATGCATTTTATGTATTTCTCATTATTAAATATTTTTTGAATAACATCTTATGTGATTAATGTAGTATAGTGTATATATAAATATAAATTTATAGTATTATAAGCTTATAAATGTATATACGTTTATATATCTGTAAGTGTTGTACAGATATATATTTATTCAACATTATTAAATATAAACTATGTATTTTATTCGACTAAAAAGATTCACTTTACATATTGGCTTGGAACAAAAAATATTTTTGTTATTCCCATTTATTACAAGTTCTATTATATTTCGTCTATAATTAGTGTCAGTATTATAAATCTATCAATTATTACAATTTCAATTTACGATAGTTTTTTTGATTATTTAATAGTTGTATTTTTAGTCGTTTTAAAAATTAATTATATGATGGAAACAAATTATTGATTTAATTTATTAGTTTTTACGTTGTAATTAATAATCTAAATAATCAATAATAAACAATATCCAACTAGATTGTTTATTGATTATTAAAGACTACGAAGTAAGTGACAAAGATGACGAACTATTGAAATGATTAAGGTACATATATGTATATATATATATTACACGTTTCATGTCTGTAAGTATAGAGACTAAAAATTTCTGAAACTCGTATTCTTATAGATCAATAAAAATGGCATTTACTTTATGGTCACTTTACGAAGCTACTCTGTTATGTTTAAATGCTATTTGTGTGCTAAACGAAGAAAGATTTCTTGTTAAAAGTAGGTAAACTTTGTCATATTTTATTTTATAGGTTAGATTATTTTAGTTATGATAATTTAGTGGCATTATAATTTAATATAGTAAGTGTAATAAAATAATTATTATTAATCATGTATATGTAAATATATTAATAGATTATATGTATTCTAACTTTTTTTATTATTATAATTAATTTTGGAGTACTTGTTATATCTTTATCTTTTTTATAGTTGGATGGGCCTCATGGCAAAACGTACAAGGATTTGGTGAACCACCTACAGTTAAATCACAGATGTTAAACCTTATTAGATCTGTAAGAACAGTTGCGAAAGGTGTGCTTTATTACTTTATATAGAATAATTGATAGTTATTTTAATAATTACCAATATATATATATTTATATATATATATATATATATATATATATATATTTATTTATTTATTTATTTATTTTATTTTCAGTTCCATTAATAGCTCTTAATATTTTAACAATAATTGTGAAGATGGTTCTCGGTTGAAAAAAGAAATCATGTATACAGCTACTTCAACGTTATTGCTGAATTAAAAATTAACCATCACAGCTGTTTATATAATCAAATCACATATATATATACATATATATATATATATATATATATATATATATATATATATATATATGTGTTTACTTTCTATATTATTTTTTACATTAAAAATTAAATCATCATAATAGTAGACAGAAACATTTTATTGTAAATGTAAGAATAAGTGTAAACATATTTATAAAATTACCAAAATAAATTAATGCACAGGAAAGAAGAAAATAAATGATCACCGTGATGAAAGATGCAGACAGAAACAAAATAAGCTATGATTTGAATTTTCAAGATTTCATCCATATGTTATATTAATTCAAGCTAAATATATAGCGAAATTTTACGATATATTTTACTTTCGAATGAACAAATGTCTATTTATATTCCATATAATTAGATACTTCTGTATCTTCGTTAAAAGATATACTATAACCTATGATAAATTAGATCAGTGAGATATCTCTCGGTGTACCGTGGGAAAATTTTTGAAGCTGAATGATAGCCGAATTCGTAAGATCTCCTTTCACTTTTTTAAGTATGCCAATTATTGTATATATGTTAAGCAAAGCATATCAATATTTCGTAAATTGCTCGTGTTGTATTTTTGGCTTAAATGTTGTTATTTTTGTAGACTTTATATAAACTTTTTATGTTAGATACATCGAAATAGTCGTTACATTTGCATTATGTTCCTTTAGATAAAACGAACATATTACTTTTTACCGTCTTATACTAGCTATTAAAAACATAGTTAAGAAATCGTCGTCTTTAAATATCTTAGTTTTTTTTATAAAATTAAATTAAAATAATATATTAGATTTTAATGTATAAGATATAGAATCATGTATCTTATAAATTTGAAATTTTTAGCATATAATTTTTTTGTAATTTATGAAGATGAAATTTTTCAACATAAATTTTTTTTTAAATTATACGAAATATAAATGTTATCATCGAATAAATGAATCTAAAAAATTTTATACTTCGTTAACTAATGCAATAGAACATTCTTTCTTGATCAGTCTAAAAAGTAATTTGCTATTAATGAATCTAATGGAAATGTATAAACAAAGCTGTTGTGAATGCACTCGTTTCATAAACCAACGTTTTTCTAACTACGAATTAATCTGCTTCTCCTATAGCATTTTTCCTTTGCGTGTCTGGCATGTGACTTTTTCTATAAGCCCTGTTATTGTTCATACATTTCTTGCAAACCCGGAGAATACAAGGTAAATATATAAACATATAACGTACCAAAGAAAATGATATTCGATTCTTATTAAATATAAATCATTGTAAGGAAGAAATAATGTTTGATAATTAACTTAATATAATAGATTAATAAAATAATAAGTATCAAATGACGTGGTCTAAATCGGTAAATCGTTAAATAGTCGATTAGTAATTATGATGAAAAGTATGATGCGTAATACACGAGTTTAGAGATTATCTAAAAGTCTTGCAAAATTCTGGCAAACTCTCACAATTACTCTTCGACTCGCTTCGTTTCTTCAAACAAAAAGATTCACTACTTTCTCTGAAAAACGGGCATTAATACATTTTTCTTTGTTTTTATACAAGAAATATAATCTTTTCGAGATGTATTATGTGTTCCAAAATATAAAATAAAATATCTATGACATATGAATATTGTAATTAGAATAACCAAAGTTTGATTGTGAAAGTTAAACTTGTGGAACTACAAGATTGATTTCTATTACATACATACGTCTCTCTTTGTTAGATCTGAAATTTAAAAAAGATCACTTGGCTAGCTGGTTCGCTCGTGAAAAGACAGGAAGAGCTTTCACTCTTTAGTAAGAAGGTTAAAAATAGAGAGATGCGCGCTAGAAATAAGGGAAATTCGGAAGAGATCGTTTTCTCCTTTTCGATGTCCTTTCGGCGAGTATTTAATTGACCTATAATAAACTTCCAATTAAAGTGTCTTACGTTAACGACACGTCGTTTTAATGGATGTACTGTACTCTGTGCCTGGAGAGCGTAAAAACCGATGACGTAATTTGATCTAAGGAATGATGAAACTATAGTCATTACGCTAGCACCAAGGTGGTTCTAACTAGACTACCTCATCGAGGATACCTCTTCGAGGAGCCTTTTGCTCGTGGCAAAAGTTGTCGGTGAAGTGGGACGTTACAAATAAGGAAGAAAGCGGGTAACGCGGACGTCCTTCTTTCCAATATGTCTTCTTCTTCTCCTTTTTCTCCCCTTGACTCTCCTCTATAATTCTGCATTATTAGCCACAGGATGTTCGTTCGAGAATTCATCCACTTTCGAATCCTAACCGGTCTCATCGCGCAAGAATTTACGTCACGAGAAGAAAGAGAAAAAGACTCTTCCGAGTTACTTGTCCGAACGTTTCTCGAGTGAAAGGAGAAAGGCGGTTTTATCGTATAAAAAAAGTGAGGGTCTTTAAATCGAAGAGAAATATGCGTAAACGCGTCAATAATCAGATATTGCAACGAGGATTAACGTCCCTGCAATGTTGCCGATCAATAAAGAGGAGAGAAACCTGTCTCTCTCCTTAAACGAATGTAGTGAATGGATAAGGGTTTTATCCGACAGCTTATGTAACAACACAGAGAGATAGAGAATTCTTTTTTAACGGTGGCGACGTTTTTTTATTTTTTTCTATAAAAAAGCCTTTATACAAGTACAAAAATGCGTGGTTAAAGAATAGCATTTAAAAACGTAGAAAAATAGTGTGTATTCGTGGCTTCGTGTGATACGTGTTGCTCGAGAAGGACCATGTCGCACGTCAAATTTTTCTTTATCGATATTTCGCTGTTATTATTATTTTTTCTTTTTCTCATTTTTTTGTTATCTGGCCCGTAATTTTTCCAATATTTTTTCTAAGATAATGTTTCGTTAGGGGATCTCTTCGAGATCTCATAACCTCGACCCCTATTCCGTTTTTCTCTTATTATTCCCAACGAAATATTCGAAAGAGGTCATTGAGTTGCGTCACGGATACTTCGATTTTAAAAGAGTAATATAAAATTGTATTTACAGGGCGCAATATATGCACCAATCACGTCTTCGGTTTCGGCTATTTCTGGCCCTTTTCTCTTGCTTCTCCCGTTCACTTATGATTGAGTAAGAACTCTTGTCCTTATATCTTGGCACATGACGATGTGCGTTTACTCCGTTTTCGTTTTTATTTTGTTATTCCTATCCTCACCTTAGTTTTCTTTTTTTTATTCTGATTGTCGTGTAAGACGACAAAAAAGTGAATTTTGATGTGCCGAATTGTAACATCTCGTCTGATGTTGTGCCTTGTTCGTTTGAGATCTAAATTGTTCTAATCTTCTTTCGAGAAAATTCTTTTTCGAATATTCTGACCTATTAAAGCTGCGATTTCTATGATCTTCAACGAGGCAAGATCGTAGAGATCTTTTGATTATGTCAATTTGCTTCTATATACTCTACTAACTACTACTATATATCGTATTTTTGAAATTCTATTTTGTATTGACGACATACATATATACATACGATCTCTATTTCATTTTTACCTAAGTCAAAAATGTTGCATGCGCGGTATAACGTAATCCTCGCGGATAGTTGTTCGATGATGATAACGATAAGATCCTTGATCTTCCTAAGACGATTATTTCTTCTATATATTAATGACGACCGAGCTTTCTTTCGCACGACGATCTTTCGAGCATTCTAGAATGAAGGCTTCCCCTGGAAATCTTCGTTAGTCAACGATTTTGCGAGATCTTTTCTTTTTCCTTTCTTCTTCAAATTTTTTTTAGTCTTTTGAATATCATTACCATTGAATGGTGTATCTTCAAGATGTTGATAGACGACGTTATGTTCATTCTTAAATTATTAACTCGAAAGATAGTCGCTTTTGTTTTCCTGCTTTATATTTCACCTCTCTCTCTTCCTGTTTTATTGGCGACGACCGCTTTAGAAAGGTGCACCGTAGCTGCCGCTTGGCCTGCTGGGTACTCCATAAGTTCCACTAGGACCACTTGGATATCCACCGCCATGGGTAACTTGATTAAATTGAGCTACCTGAATGGCTTGCCTAATACCTTCGAGATCAATGCCTACGACGCGAGTTTGGTAACTGGGTACACCGTAGCTAGAACTTGGTACTCCATATTGTGATGATGGAGCACCGTAACTCGAACTGGGTGCATATCCTCCACCACCGAATCCTCCAGTCTGTTGGGCTTGGAGTTCTTCCTTGAGAAGGATCTGACGGATTTGTTCGAGAAGGGCTCCGTCAACAGAAGCACCTTCGTTTGTTTGGTAGCCAGTGGATACCTGAGTGTATCCACCACCTCCACCACTCGAATAACCGCCACCTCCACCTAGAGAGTAGCCGCCGCCACCACCACTTCCACTTGGTCTACTGTAACTATAGCCGGAAGAGATCGGTGGTTCGGCCAGGGCGAACCCTGCCAAACCGATAACTATACACTGTAAAAGAAAACAAACAAATATCCTTAGATTAGATTAAATTCCAAGTTGCCAGATTTCTATAGAATTTCTATACTAATTTATGCTATCACGATCGAAGAGAAAATGCAACTCTGGCTAACTTGTTTTCGAAGTCACGTAATGTTGCAAGCGATTGCGTCGAAGAGATCGATCGTCGATGGAACGTCTATCTTGTAATTCATGTTGAAACGACTTTCAAGATGCTTTGGAATCCCGATGCAATTCCCGATAAAATAATAGTCGCTGAATGTTTTCGTTTCTTCAACGGTGAAATCAATTTTATTAGAGATAGGTACAGTACAAGCATTTTGACTTTGATGGAAATTCGATTGACAGAATTAAGTAGGTATTTAAATCGCTACTCTTTTTCTCTTTTAATAAATAACTTTTAGAATAGTACACCGAATCACGAATATCTTCTACTCGTTTCTCTTTTTTCTTTTTTGTTCGCACACTCCTTATCTTAGTCTCACCCCTTAACTTTTACTCTTTATGTCAAAAATTAGTGTGCTTACCGCGATCAAGGGATTCATGCCGGCTTCTACGATGCCGCTCGGTTCTGTGACTCCGTGGATGGTAGAACAGGGTCCTTTATACTCCCAGGAGAAGCAGGGGGATATGTGGGGCCCCCACGAAGAAGCGATGGGGCCTCTCGGGTGAGAGTAATTCAACGGTGAGACGATTCTCTAGTCATCTTCTTTCTCTCCTTCTCCTCGATACTTCTCTCTATCTCTTTCTCTCTCTCTCTCTCTCTCTCTCTTTATTTCTCTCTCTCTCTCTCTCTCTCTTTCTCTCTCTCTCTCTCTCTCTCTCTCTCTCTCTCTCTCTCTCTCTCTCTCTCACTTTGTTCGACTGTTATTCCAGTGGTCTACGTGTAAAAGATTGGCCCTCGAATCTCTATTAAAAGATATATCTACGCGAGATTTGGTGAATATAGGAATTGTGAAATTTAGTCTGCTTCGTCGACTATAGTGAAATACTATTTACAAGTTACGTCCTAGACCTAGACTCCGTATACCCAATATTCCATTACAATATCTATGAAACTTGGTATATCGATCATTGTGATCATTTTTGTAGTCTATGCAAAATCGTGATTGATCTTAACAGACAAACGATTTTCGATTGTATCGATATATTATAAAAAATATTTCTTTTTGCAATAATTAATGTAATTACTTAGAGGATTTCGACGTACAATAATTAAAAAAATTTCTTTTTCGGCGAAGCATTCATAGACAGTTTACATAACGAATCTCTCGTTATTTGCTCAGGGTCTTCAATGATTTCGAAAGAATTTAATACCGCAATGCCTTATGTAAAAACGTTTTATGAATACCTATTACAAGTGGACAAGTGAACATGGTAAATGGACAAGTGGACCTGTTCTTTTGGTTTCGTCTCGCATACGATATACGTATGACCCATCTAAAATTCGAATATGATTACTAAGATATTGGGCAAAATGCAAACAACGTGGTTGAAAATTCCAATACATTCAACGGTTTTACATCAGATTCTTTGAATCTGCAATTTCGAATGATCACTGGATAGCAGTTGTATCATTTCTAAAACGGAATTATTTTATATATCTATGACGTAATCATAATTCGCAATTTAAAGAATTCGTATGAATTTCTATCGGTCGTTCATCTTTCTATTTCCCCAGTTTCTCATCCTGCATATTCTTTCTCTCTTTTTCGTACACATTTTTACAGGAAAAGACGTTTTCATTTCGAATCACAACGTCCAGTTGTGATCCGATCGGTGATGGTACAACTAAACGAGAGGGAAATCGCTTTCTTCCATGAGAAATTAATTATCTGAGTTGTGACCCTTTGACCCACTTCTTGATATACATCAACCTCGTGTTTTCTTTTTTTTTGTTCTTTCCTTCTGATCTTTCACATTCTATATTCTTTCCCTCATTTTTTTATCAACCTCTTTTTATTCCTCATAATCCACTGTAGCCCAATTTTATACTCAAATCGTAAATGTTTATCTCGACCTCATATGTATGTATGTCCGTGCTTACATATGTGTGACCTCGAAAAGACTCATGAAATTTTGTACGATCGCTTTCACGTGTCGACGTCGTATAAGAAGATAAAAAAATAAAGAAAAAATAAATAAAAAGAACAGCAAGTGAACAAGGACGCTCAACAGTTTTCATTTTTTTTTACTTCTTCTCATTCTTCGTAGATTTTTAGATATATCATTTTCTTTTCTTTTTTCTTTTTTCTTTTTACGTTCGATTCTCGGCGCCAGGAAATTTCGATTTCTTCCAGTGACAAGCACTTTACTTAGCAAATGCCTCAGGAAACTCTGAGCTGCCTCCTAGCCACGAGAAGGTGCCATGTGCTGTATCTGAGTTTCTCGAATACTGACGTTACGGGGTTGCGGAAAGAAGGTCGGGGGAAGGAAGGGGATCCGTGTGCTCGAGGCTTCACTTTCGCTCGGCCATAAGCTTCTTGCTCGTATCATCTTCTTCCTCCTCACTCTCTCTCTCTCTCTCTCTCTCTCTCTCTCTCTCTTTGTCTCTTTCTCTCTCCCTCTCTCTCCCTCCATCCCTCCCCCCTCTCTCTTTCTCCTTATTTTTTCCCTCTCTCTCTCTATATTTTTCTCTTTTCTTTTGCGTGTAAGTTTTTCTTTGATCCTGTGAAATCTTTCCTGCCGGATGTAGGATATAATAACGTGTGAAAAGTGTCTCGTATGAATCTTCTCCCTTAATTCAAAGATACATATATATATAGATAAATATATACGCGTTTTGTGTTAGCTCTGAATATTTTCATCTTAGACGTGAACGTTACTTTCTTTTAGTGCGATCCTAATTACCTTGAGTAATTTCCAGCCTTGATAAAAGTAGCTCATTACATTGTTGAAAGTTTGTTATAATATTTAAAATACTTTTGTGATTAAAAGTAGTATAAAAATATTTCTACAAAATTATTTAGAAATTTATTACTGAATAGCTAATTTGACAATTAAAATTCTTTTATAAATTATTTTTCATAGGATGCAAGGATGTTTACATAATACTGATTGAATTAGATTTGTGTACGTCGTGCATCGTTGTGTTGAGATATCGTTTCGAGAAAACAAGAGTGAAGAGAAAGATCTAATACGTTAAGGCCAAAAGTGAAAGGTGAAAGGGAAGACACAAGATGATGCGTAATCGAAGATTCACGTTGAAATAATATAAATTTATCGATTTTCTATCATACGATATATGATTGTAGATTAAAAATTAATCAAAAAAGTATTTTGTATAAATCCATTTATATCATGAGTTAATGTTTGATGAAAACTTTTATAGTATTCTCAACGATTCATATTTGCGATTTTTAGTAAAGACCTCCATGTTGGCACGACTGCCACTGAACTTATAAAACTACAGTGTGCTATTAGTAATGGAGTATCTCCTCTCGTATTAGTATGCTAATGCGAATCTGCTCGACGAAGATAAATATTTGCGACAGATCTTAGATTTTATCCCTCTTTGACAGATATATCTACAAATTACGATTACTAGGTAATTAATTAAATTCATATAGTTTTTCAATATTTTAAGAGCAATGTTTTTTTTTGTTTCTTTAAATTCTTTGTTTTTTATATTTATTGACATATTTTTTAAATAACAAAGTTCGAAGAGCAGTATATGAGAAAGATTGGATTGTTAAAGACATTCTTGTCTTTCGATTAGGCAATCGTTTAACAACCTCTGCATGTCGCAGCCGCCCGCATTAGAAACCGGCTACTAGGCAAAAGATCGCATATAGTAGTTTCTCTAAGAGTCTCATCTGAGAGATAGAATTATACGAATGAAACGTCAAGTATATAAATATGTACGTACATATATATCACGATATCACATTCACATATATATATATATCGTGACTTTTACGATCGATTATAATTAACTTCGAAACGCCAAAATTCAAAAGAACAATCAACGTTACGTTAACGTAATCAAAAGTGGAAATGGTAACGTTACAATATTAACTCGTGTAGTGAACGTTATTCCATTCCATTCCCCTCCTAATCATCTTAGCACCGTTTCAAATCTCAGCACTTTCTTTTCCGTTTCAAAACTCATTTGGTGCGCGCTTGCTGCCATCGTATCGATGCGATGCCTCGTACTTCCTTCGTGTGAACGATATTTCATATATCTTTGTATAGGGATCGGTAGTGTAGAGAAGAGTTGCTTACGACGTTACGGAAATTACACAATCTTAACGATCCGCGTAATGCCAAAGCTATAGAGGATTAGGATTTACAAAGATTCGTAGTTTCTATATTTATAACGTTGCTTTGTATAAATCGATGTTAGATTTATCGGTTTAACAAGATTTTCTCTTCGGTTAAGTGAAATCTGTAAAGTCGAAATTCTCCGATTAAATAACTACAACAAAGTTACTTTCTTTTAATCGATGAGAAATAAGCATTTTTCTTATTTCCTTGTTTGTTGCTAGTATTTTTAGTTATCCGTTCGTAGTTTGGCAAAAAATTTTCGTAAGTAGATTTTGCCAATAGAAGGTACTTTCCGTTACGATGAGCAAGCTTTGATCACCTCAAGAGCAACAGTGACCGAGATTTACCTGTTACCTTCGTTTCTCATTGATTCACTTTCTTCAAGACGATGCGGAGAAACGACCTTTGCAGAGGTCACTGATACTACATTCGAATTTCATCGCCACGATCATCTTTCCAGAATATCAGCCACACGTTCGTTGTTTCAAGACCGTTCTGTTCTCCGCTACCTCCTTCTTTTGACACAGTAAAGGCACGCATACTGATGTACTATCTGTAAATTAGGCTAATCAGAATATAACAGTTTAGATATTTATAACGTGTGAATGTACAATATAATATTAACAAATTAGAAATAAGAAGAAAAAGATTAGAATATTGATTATCATAGTTAGTTATTATGTTAATGAAAAATAAAAACTCTATTACATAAATTTATATCAACTCTGAAAAAATGATACATCATTAATCTATAACGACATTAAGCTCTTTATCTTTAAAATAAATATTTATCGTAAAAATACAAGATGTTGATAATTATACTTGCGTGATATTCTTTATTTTATGTAAGTAATTAATCGATATGAATATATACTAGCTCATATGGCATTTCCACGTTAGTGAATAAGAAGCTTCGGCTTTATTTAATGTTTCTAGAAAGGTGATGACCTGGGTCGCTCTCACGCGTTTGTCTCTCAACTGTTCACTTCCGGTAGTGAAAGGCGTCTGCGTTTGCGATTGCTGTATATATTATACTTACGGTAGTCCTCGACTGTATGGGACATACATCTGCTCAGACAACTAACAGAGAATGTTTGTTTCAAAAATGTTTCAAAAATATTTGTTTTCTAAGCTTTACCCTAATTTAAGATTTTAGTGAAAATCCTTTTTTAGGAACAATCGATTTTTCCGTTATATTGTTTTTCATATGAGGAAAGCACTGGATCGTCTATTTACGTTATATGAATTGTACATTATTATTATTTTTCATTTATTTCTATAATTTTGAGGGAAGAGAATATGATATCTTTTTGAGTATATCCGAAAAAGGAAAAAAATGAAATCGGGAAGAAACGATTATATTCGCGTCACGGTCGACTTTGTAATTCTAATAGTAGAAATTTCTAAACCATCTTAAGTTCTTGCCAACTCACACGTCTTTTTAAACGTTGCCACAACGCAAGCTTGCGCAATTTTTGTCCCACAAATTCAATAGATTTACATATTATTTAAAAGATGTACATAGAACGATGAACGATAGTAATACGTATTGCGATCGTTGCATAACGTGTTTATAAGCGATATGTAAATTTTGTTAAATGACGACGCAAAAGCGAATACACCAGAACTTATATTTAAATAGATCGCTTTCAAGACTTTATTTGTATCATGTTAAAAAAGAAAAAAGTATCTCTTAAAATTTTCTTCTTTTCAAAGCATAATAGAGTTTTTTCTTAAAATTTTATCTTAAATGATTTTGATTCATTTTTTATATCATATAAACAAGTTTTATCGGTAACTTTGTAAGATATATAATATGAAATTTATTTTTACTCCGATAATTTCAACGCAATCAATCACAGCTTATCTATAATTATGTTTTTTTTTGTTATCTCTGATTAAGTGGAAACAGGAAAATAGTAGAAATACCATTGAAACATTATATTACGTATTAAGAAAATGTCTTTTGATTATTACATTATTTACATAAGAATAATGTATAAATAGAACCTAAACAAATGCTAACTTAATTACAAACTTTTCAAAATAATGTTTAAATATTATCTTACAATTAGTTAACCATGATATATTCTTATGCAATAAATGCAATGAAACCAAAATCTTACATCCCAAAATAAGTAAAAATCTTCCAAGATTTTTCATTTGAGAAATTTGAATGTAGATCGCTATCTACATTTCAAAGTGATAAGATTGTAAGCTAAACTTAAAAATTCAACAGAGAAGAATCTTATATAACGATATAACTGTACATACGATTATCGATAGAGAGAATAATCTTATTCTAAATTCTTCCTCGTGAAAACTAATTAATATATATCTATATTAATTAGTTATATATATATAAGTATATATATATAATTATATATATGTATATATATATATATATATATATATATATATATATATATAAGTATATATGTAATTTACAAGTAATCGATTAATATTTGTTTTGTTTACTTATCTAAGTCATAAATCGTTGATATTTTGTATTTTTCCTTCTATAGATCATTAAAATAATCAACGATTATTTCCTTCTATGACATTCATCGTCGTCTTTGACAGTTTCTTATATTCGGTAACGGTTTGTTCTTGCATTTCTTGGTCCATTCATTCCAAGCTTTGAATCCATCCATGTTAGAAATTTTTTTAGCGCAAACTATGTCATCCTGTATGTCGTCGTTAGCAAAATCTTCACAACGTTTATTACAAATACCACCGATGCGACCACGTGTACACCATTTGCTACTGCTGATTTGAAATATACCGTAGTAATAGTTGGATGCACCTTTTGGACCAGTGATGAGTTGAGTATTCATACCACTTTCGTTCTTCATCAGGCAAATCCAATTACTCATGAATGTTCTTGAGATGCCACCACGTTGAAGTTCACGCATGGCTTCACATTCGTTTAGAATTTTAGCCTTCGTTAAAATACCAAAAGATAATAGTAAAATGATCAACCTCATCGAAATCTTTGTTTGTAATCCGTATTTCATTTTGTTCTTTTTGTCTTCGATGACAAAACCAGTTTTTTAATTTGCCTGGAGAGACAACGCACACTGACGGGTATTCAGACATAAATGTTCCTGGTTTGAATGTCAGTCCGACGATCCACCGACAACGATAGGCACTGACCTCGAGCTTGAGCGATAAGCTTTTTAATGTAATTATTGCGAATGACGACGGTCATCTCTATATTTTACTCTTTCAATATTTTTATTTCTTTTGAAGTATTTGATGCTCAATGAGGAAAATTTTGGAATAGAAATATAAACAATATAATCTATGAATAAATAAATAAGTAAATATATATATATATATACATATATATATATATACATATATATATATATACATATATATATACATACATATATATATACACATATATATATATATATATATATATATATATATATATACACATACATACATCAAAGTTTCCGATCAAAAATACCCAACGATCAAATTGGACTAATGGTTCATGAAATAATTTTACATTTCAAATGAGGCATTATTGTTATTATGGTCTCTTTTAACATGGTTTTAATACAGCACAATACTTACAATTGTATAATTTATACAAATGTCTATGCCGTTCATACGAAGAAACAGATAAAATACTATATTAAGTTTTTTATTTACAACTTCTATATATTTGTCCGCTTGTTTGCTTTTTGATAAGCTTCATTATATGTTTATTTCTAAGGTTATTTATCCGTAAGGTGACTTTCACGATACTTATGAATGAGGCCGATCATACTTTTTAACGATCGGACTATGACAGTTGTCAACGATTGCGACATTTTAAAGACAGTTTGTGAAAGTACTGAATGCGAAAAAATATTATGAATTATAAATGGTGTTAAAGTATGACATTTAATAACAGGATATAAAGCAACTCATGTGCTTTTGTTGTCAAGTTTTTAAAATAAATTATGGAAAATATGAAACATAAGAGCGGAGAGACAATCCTATGTCGTATAAAAAATACATTTTCATTTGTATAAATCTATTTAACATAGATTTACTTAAAATATTTATGTATTTATTTTTCAGTATAGCGATTTGATAACATAATGTATATTAACATAGAAAATATATTATTATATAGTATCATAATAATATTATGTAGTATATACTACTTATATGATAATAATAATTTGGGACACTATAATTAAATAAAAGCACAATAATATCACAATTATTTGTTGAGATAATGAATGCATTTGTAAAGCGATCGCACATTCAGGTGCACTTATTATTAGTCATGAGTATTATCATCATACATATTGTCTTTGTAATTTTGTATTTCTTCATAGTTCATGTACATCTATAAATGTAAGATCTCTATAAGAGTTCTATGGATGGAACATCACTATTTATTTATTGTCAAATTATGATTATTTTATAGTTCCTTTCTTTGATGATACTTGTATTAATTTATGTTTGTAACAAATATTATGATCTAATGGTATGGTAAAATTTTACTGTTTTTTTTACATATACGTATAAAAATAACTTTGAAAATTATATATTACGCATAATAATGGCATTTACATGTAAATGTATAATAAAATGTAAAATATTTGGCGTAAATAATAAATTAAAAAAAAAGAAAAAACTAAATTAATGTGTATGTACACTTAAAACAGTGAATAGAACACATTATCTTGAAATAATATATATATAAATTATTTTTATATATATTATTCGTTTTTGTAATTTTTGGCTTATTAGTATCAAGATCTAGCCTTCGTTAATTTTAATCGTCTTTCCTTGGCAAATTTTAAGTATTCAGGATTTTCATAAATAATTTTAGCGAGTGTTTCAAGTCCTGCATAAGTGTCAGCCTTAGTACCCATACACATTGATAATTGCGTATCAGAGAGTTCTTTACCACACTCGACATCATGGAACACATGAATCAAATTTCTATCAGCTGCTCTAAAAACTTTTATCTTTGACTTAACGACCTTCTCAAAAAATACTACATCTTCTTTACCCCAACCTCGAATCGATAAATCGAACCCACCAACGACATCATAGTCTTTTTTATATAATGATACAATTCCAAAACCAAATTGCCTCCAATAACCAGCAATTTCCGTAATAACATATTTGTCATGTTTCTTTGAACTTTCATAAACGATCTTTGGATCGTATTCACTAAAAACTATAGGAAAATAAATTTGCCTATTCATTAATGTATTTAATCGTATACGATATAGAGCAGAACTTGTAAAAACGATATCTACGTCAATGAAGAATAATAAATCTTCGTCTTTCATTTTAGTAACTCCTTCGTGAAGAGCATTAGCCCTTGCAAATTCTCCAGAACCTAAAATTACGTCAATACTAGCACTGCGATATTTGTACTTCAATTGTTCAATTAAATCTATCGTTTTGTTCAAAGAGTCCTCTATTTTATGTTGATATAATACTACCAATAATTCTGTTTTTTCACCAGTCGTTAAGCACACTTCTTCGTAATTTTGTAAAAATCTTTGAAATACTTCGTATCGTCCGGACAAGGGTAATATGAAATGTATGATTTTTTCTTGTATAGTATTCACATTTTTACGAAATTTGAAATTTAAATCCAGGAATTTCCTATGTAAAAGATTTTGTACAGATCTTTCTTCATTTTCTTGATCATCTTTCTTAAATCCTTCATCATTTATCACTTCTCGTATTTCTAATCCTATGAAGATAATTTTTTAATAATTATCAATTATAATTGTAAATATTAAATTAATAAATTAACTATTTAATGAATATTTAGTACCGGTAAAATGTTGATGAAGATAAATATGTCTTCTAACTGGCAAAGTGACTTTTTTGCCTCTATATTTACGATAGACCAAAAGTAGATCTAAAATTGTGTCAGCGCCATAGGAGTTCACTCTTCTGTAACCATAAAGAGCAGATCGTTCGTCGACTACCCGACCACGTTGTCTCGAGCAGGCATTTATAGAAGCCATTACTTCCCTAGTAATAT
This sequence comes from Vespa velutina, assembly GCF_912470025.1. Classification (NCBI taxonomy): domain Eukaryota; kingdom Metazoa; phylum Arthropoda; class Insecta; order Hymenoptera; family Vespidae; genus Vespa; species Vespa velutina. The sequence continues at coordinate 11,064,831 of NC_062189.1, read as the reverse complement.
CCTCCAAACCCTCTTTAATGTCACTGTGGATTCGTCTTCTAGGATTGAAATCGCTCAAACTATATTCCGACTTTGAAATGAAATCCCAAGCGATGACTTCGTCGCTTATAGTTGGTTTAAAGGTACGAATTCCAAGGGGAACACCTAACATATAAAATCAGTTTTTAAAAAATGGAATGTCATATTTAGTATACTTTCTAAATTATTAAAATATGCAATATAAATAAATTATATTATATATTTTTATACATGTAAAAAATAAATAAGTAATTCATAAGAAAAATAAATCATAAGTAATCTACAGAAATTGTAGCCAATAAAAGCAGATTCGATGAAAGCAATAATCGAAGATCATTTCACTCGATAAGCTACGACAGACCATATCGCATTTCTTTTCTTTCTAGTCGCGTCAGACTAACAATCAGTTTGCATAGAGTAATCATGCAAAGTGGATCTATTAATAATGCGTACGTGTGCGTGATGAAATACAATCGTTCTTGAAATGATTGTCTTAATTGAATTACAGATATCTGCCTGGTTAAAGAACGCTTTCAAGGCTGTTTTAAAGTAATGACTTTACTGAAGATTTAATATGCATGACGAATATTAAACGTACTTTTTGATTTATTCCAAATTTTTTTCCTCTTTTTTCTGTTTTCTTTCAAATATGAAAGAGAATACAAATTTACCTAATATTTCCGTGTCGCCAGGATAATTCTCGGAATAAGGGTTGACAGGGAAGAGCGATACAGCATCAGCCAATTGGTAATTTCTCAAGTGATCGAGATTTATGCTCAATTCTTTTGTCATCGTATAGATATCTCTTTGCAACTTAATTTTTTCTTGTTGCAAGTCTTGTACTTTTAGTCCCTAAAAAAAGATAATCATATATTTTTTAATAAATACATACTTTCTGTCTCAGAGTTAAAATTCATTGTTATAATTAAATGCAAACCCTCATATAATTATGAAGTCTGTACATGTATGGAGAAGTTTTTATAGGATGTAAAGTAATGGCACGATGTACTTCCTTTCTCTTGAGATTACCCGTAAACGCCTGATCTCCACTGCTATTATGATAAAGGATTGATTGCATCTGTAATATAGAATATATAGATATAATTACAAATATTATAAATGTTTCGCTTTTAAATTTCCTGGCACTATTGAGAAATGACTGTATTTATTCAACTTTCAAGATATTAAGATCGAAAAGAATAACTCGATACGGTTACTGGGTTAGCAGGGTACGATTCGCTTGTACTTAACGACTAACATCCTCATCTGTGCATTGTACCTTCCGAGTTAACTCAATGATAGCGTACCCCGTATATGATGCAGATGCGTGGCATATGTATTTAAGCCAGAGGTAGTATGTATAGTACATTCTATGTACGTGGTATTATGTTATTTTCTGTCTCCATTAAATTATTACGAACTTGCGTGTTCTCAAACCTGATCCGGCATATGGAAGATTGCTATTTCCTGGTCTATATTACGAGCTTACCGCTATAACGATTATTGTATTGTTCTTTACAATTTGCACATTTTTGGATTATTGTTACTATTGTATTATTATGATTATTATATTACTATTATTTGGATTATTAATGATGTTTCGCTTTACGTTCACAATAAAAAAAAAAAGAAAAAAAATACAAGATTTTCTGAAAAGAATAGAAATTAATCGGACTCGTCTTCTATTTGATCGTTTAACATTTTTAATGTAAGAATAAACGTATCTTTTGTCGCAACGAGATATAAGCATACAATTTAATGAGATTCGAATTTGCATTGGCCAACAAATTATTCGTAGTATATACTACGAATATGTACACACGTGCGGTTAGCACATATGCCAGAGATTAAACAAAAAGAAGGGAGATCGATAAAAATAGATAGTGCTGTGTATAAAAAAAGTCAGCAGTTATGCCAAGAAACGAAAAAATGAAAATAGTCTGTAGGCCTTATCAAATTTAGTTTCAGATAGTTGCTTAAAACTAAGAGATTATTATCATTAGTGAAATCAAAGATAAATACGTATATAATAGGGTGATTGTAAAAATTCATGGCCTTTTTTATTTATTTTTTATTTTTCATTTTAAAATGTGTTTCATATTAAAAATGAAATTAATTCATTAAAAAAAAAAAGACCCCCACGAATTTTTCAAGCGCCCCTTATATATACGCACACACACATACACAATAGTATACAAATATTTGATAATATTAATGAAATAATCATAAGTATTAGAAATTTCAATGAAATTCTTATTGCGTGAAGTTTGTACATTAGAAAAACTAGTGAAATGACTCAGTGACATATTTATAATCCAAGAATGAATCAATTTACCCAAAATAATTCGAATATATTTTATGTAATCGTTTACATTGTATTCCGCATTGAATATGCTTGGCATAGTCGAAAATAGTTTAACACAAACAGGAAAAACTAAGCTGCTTAGAAATATATTATAAAAAACAAAAATTGATTTGTTTTTTCTTTGATAATTTTATTTCGGTAAAAACGAATATAGTACGTACCTAAACATTTTCGCAGTTTTATCGAGAGAGATAAGGAAAGAATAGATAAAGTTTATCGAAAGTTATAGCTTGCTTTTATATATGAAGAAGAAATTACCTCATAGCTCCAAGTGCAAGGAATCCCAGCATACTTTTGAACACATCTACCCAACTCGACGTCCTCGTGGGTGGTGTAAAGATGTTGTAAGCAATACTTGATATGAGGAACTATTCTTCTAAGCGTTTCTTTCGAAAGAATAACACCGGGGCCACCCATGCAAAAGTTTTCATCATATTCAAGAGATAATAATCCAAACTCCTCGGAATTACCTCTACCAGCTTGTCCAATATACATAGGTTTCCTTGAATCGATGGACCTAAGAAAACTCTCTAAACGATCGGTTCTAACATAAACGTCATCGTCCGCCCTGAAAAACCATTCGAACCGGTCGCCATAATGGTTCCACATGTATTGCAGCATCATGAAGGATTTCTTCTGTGGTGGATAACTATCGTCGACTCGGGAAAGCGGTACCAATGGTAGATCAGGACAATTTCCTGGCACGATTGAACTTTCCGACGAGAAAAAGGCTATTTTACCTGGTAATTCTTTACCCCAAGTCTCGTAAACTGCTTTAGCTCTCGTTTCGAGATATTTCTTTGCTGTCATAACACCGACAAAGACCAGACTATCGGAAGAACTGTTAATACGTTCATCATCCGACAATTTTGGCATATTTCGTACCGTCGGTTCTAGTATCAAACTGCTCAGTGTAGGAGAAACTGTCGAGAATGATGAGGATGATGGCCAACCAGATCGCTGAAGGTTGTTTGACACGAGTATCCGATAACCACCGATCAGAAGGCCACACACGAGACCCACTGTCAGGCCCAGAACGGCACTGGCCAGGCCACGTCTCTTGCGCATCGCTGAACGATACGTCACCTCTCCCATTCACTCTCTTCCGGGATTCGTCTAGTTCCGTCTTGGCTCATTATCGTTCTCCTCCACGTTGTCGATCTTCGTTTGGGTACCGCTTTTGGATGATTCCGCCCCTCTTTCGACGAGCCCATTGTCAATTTTACTTCTAAAAACAAAAGAATAAAATAATAATTATGCGAACGCAGCTGATTAACAATATATGGAGATAAGAATCATTTTCAATCTAATTACGAAGCCTATACATGAAGATTTTATAGCTAATTAATTACTATCTCTATAATTACCGATATAATCAATGTTCTCGTATCTGTTAATTTCTATATATATGTAAATTGCAATAAGTAGAAAAATATAGTGACTATCTTTAATTAAACGTTATAATTGTTTTTATAACAGTATTTATTGATTGTTCATATATAATAATGACTATTTAAGCACCGTTTTTGTCATCCTTTTGTAGTACGAACTTTCACCCTGATAAACTGATAAACTTGCGTAACAACAAACATTGACTAGCGTTTTCTCTAATAATTTTTAACGATTTTTTGTCAGACCTTCTATATGTAGAAATAACTTACTATTTTTTAAGATCACATCTTTTATCACATGTTCATTGTGACACCGCATAAAGAGAATTAGAAATAGGTACATAATCTGGGTAAACGTGTGATCAGCAACAAGACTAACAGAATCAATTAAAAACAGTATACGGAACGGAGAGAAGAACCGGTTTGAACCGAAAGTCAGACCCTCGACAGAGTCAAGCCTACCTCGAGATAAGACGATGTCGTGTCTATAGGTTTTGTGCTAATACCTCCAAGTATACATACATACATATGTACGTAAATTGACAATGCAATTATCGTGCTTCTTTTACCAAGAACCGATAAAGCTTGCCAAGAAAGAATTTTATATCGAACGAGACATGGTTCAACTTTTAAAAAAAACGAATTAACTTTGGAGATAATCTAGACTTAGAAAAAACAATGTTGATATTAACAATATTTAAACAATCAACAAATGTTTCCACAATCGTTTGATATTATCGACTAAAACTTAAAAATGCTTCAATATTTGTGAACGTTACACTCTAACGATAGTTAAAAGATAAATTACTATCTACTCTATCTAACTAGTCTCTACATTAATTTGGATACATTTGGCGAAGCACATAATCCAGTTTAATGAAATGTTTCTAAAAGACAGTAACGATTTTTCGAAGATAGATTATGATTTGCATTTTTGTATACATTTTATGAAATACATAACTCGATTTTACGAAATGTTCGCTCTACTTTCCTACCTTGAAGTTATCGAGGATTCCAGGGAGACAGTGAGCACGTTAGAATTATATCCGTAATTCATGATTTAAAAAAAATATTTTTTGGATTTCGAAGAGGAAAATAAGAAAATGAAAAGAAGTATTACTACCCCAAAAAAAATTGATATATTGGAGCACTTAATGACATTCAAAATAGTTCGATCTTGTCGGATATTTTAACGTTGAAACGAGCATCTCAACGAAAGGCGATCGACTGGTTTAGTCATACGGTGGCCAGCTTATTAGGAGGCACCGTCGTCAGTATTTTTTGTTTTCCTACCGTTCCTCCGTCGCTATTGGACGCGTCTACGGCTTGTATGCCGAACGAAATCTCGGAACAGCACGATTCTTATGGAAATGAACTTCGAGCCGACTACCTGCTCCTTACACAGAATATGTTCGAAGTGAGTATATCAATGATTTTTGTAGATATTGCAAATAGATATTTTAGAAAAGATGTTGAAAATTCCAATTAAAATAAAAAAATTTTTCTGAAAAACACAATAAAAATTTCATATATTAGGCAAAGTCCTAATTGAACGACGATTATGAATGAAAATAATTATTTTATTTGTCTTTATATATAAAAATTACGAATTTAATGATCAACAAAAATTTCTAGATACATACATTTGTATAGATCACTTTGGACCTCGTTGGATAGTAAAATTGTCTGAAGGAGTGGCTCAAGATAATCTTCTAAGCACGACTACGAACAAAGACTAGCTGTTAATTGTTACCACGGACGACGAAAGCAAGCTCGTCGATGGCCTAACGCGGAATCGTCCGAGCAGAGTCATGCTGCTGCCCGAAGATTGTTCGAATAGCAAACAGAATGAAGAAACGTTTGTCTTCTTTGATTGAACGATTGTTGACATGGATGATCGTCGCTTGATTTTTCCAAGCGATGAATGCTTCACGGTTCACAGAGCTGTTCTTCTTTTATGCTTCATTAAATTTATGAATGCTTTTGAGAATAGGAGCCTTCTGTCGAACTAAGAAGTCTGGCTTTGATAAAACTTCTTTGTATTCTAAATAAAATCTCAAATAATTCCAATTTATTTATATATAACTATTATTAATATGTTTATGTATAACACTATATAAACTTAATAAATTTTAATTATAACAACATATCATGCAATGTAAACTAAGTATAAGGTTAATTAAAAAATCCAGATTAACTTGGAGTATGTTTCTGGAATGACAGAACTGCAATTTTTTTCTTTCATCGAACAGGACATAATATTAAGATTTATGAACCACACGTAATTTCTTCGAGTCGTGAATTACTCTTTCCACATAAACTACTCGACATTTGAAATAATCATATTTTTAAACAAAACGACTAAAATCAATTAAAACAACAAAAACTTATGATATACGAATAAATCGAAAATATTTATTGGAACGAATAATAAATAATGATCATTAATGATAAAAGTGAGAAAGAAAAAACTCACGTTTATAGTAGTCAAATTAGTTCGATGTTTGATAATACGATAAATATTACAAGCGAATCCATATAAGTGAGAATTTGCACGTTAAAAGAATATACCGTGGTGAAGTTACCCTGGCTCATGCTTGCAAGGAGAGCTCGAGTACTCGTACGTAGTAGAAACTGGTCGCGTGTGAGAATCGCGGTAGAACAACGAACACATACTACGAACAGGATGCCACCACGATCATGACTGAACGAACGGGACGAGATTGTCCGTCCCCAACCGGCGGCGGTTGGCCGTTAACCAGCTAAAAACGAGTAGGGATGGAGAAGTACGAGAAAAGCCGAAAACCTACATGGTTCGTCTTAATCTGTTGAAAACCAATAAGTTACGAAGAAAGTCGTTTATCTTCAAAGAACTATGTTGAGGAATGATATTTAAAAATGATTATTTGAAAACTTTTAATAGAGTTTATCATGTGTATTTTGAAGAACGAAACCTTCCTATACTTTTTTTCATCCCAAATTATATAAAAAACTAAAATATTTAATTAATTATTATTACGAATTAATAATAATAAAGAATAATTATTATACTCTCTAAAAAGCTCTTCACTTTTACTAAATTAATTTATAATATACTATTGCGTTTGAGTCTCGAAGGCTTTTTACCTTGTCCCTGACCTCGGCAACCTTGAAATCTTCGAAAGTCCTCAATCACCTTTTTGACCTTCTTCGGTCGATGATCGAAGAGTTGTGTTACCGTTAGACAGATCATTCGACGTTTTATACATTTACATTCTAAGCGTTACCGCTTCGAGGTTAGGAAGATTTGTATAGATGTTATACTTATTATTTTAAGTGTTGCTTCATAGTATGATACAAATAAACTATTTATCTTATAATCCTATAAAAAATAAGTAATATTCGTGATAGTATAATACTTTTTGATAGAATAGATAATTGATGGTTAAAGGTTAATTTTCGACAAACTTTATATCGTTATAATGATAGAAAATTAATTTGTTTGAATATTTTTTGGAAACTAGATAGAGTATTTTTCAATTCACAGTCACTGTGTACATTCTTATAAAAATGTACAATATGATAGCCACTTATATGGACACAATAGGCCGTAAATGGGAGCCTATTAAAGAACACGTGTGTACCGTGTAAAAATAACTGTCGGTTATAAATGCATCCGTGCATTTGAATTAAATATATAATTTTCTGAGTCTGTGTTCACAATACACATACATGATTAAACATGTACATCAATAGATATTACAATTACGAGCTACGGAGTAAGAATAGTGCAAAACATTATGCTATAGTTCTGCGTCCGTAAAGCAGGAACTTCCGTCGAAATGAGAAGTGAATTGAACAATCTTTACGCTTCGTAAATTTCACATTATCTTTCATTGGTTTCGCTCAATTCTCGATCGAGCGAGATATGAGGATATTAAGATTGACGAACCAGTAATAGAAATATTGATTTGAAAAATGTTTAAATCTAAGAAAAGAAATTTTTAAAATAACAAACATTTTTTTTTTTCATTTTTACGTTAAACAAGTTATACAATGAAATATAACAAGTACACAATAAAATCTAAGAGAAAAGGAATTAACCTTAATATTATGATTTTTTCATCCACAATAAAGTGGATGAAACACACAAATAAAGTGGATGACCATAGATTATTAACATTTATATTCAATTGAATATTTATGTAAATCAATTTATAGGCCTTGAATGTAGTTAAATTGTGAACAAAATAAAAATAATTAAAAAATATTTTTTATGTTAGGTAATAAAATACAAATTATTTTATAAACTGTATATTAGTAAGATGTTCACTGTTCGATTCCCAAGTTTAGAATAAGTATACTTCGGAACACGTTTGTTTGTACTTACCACGTAAAGTTAACAGGTCGGCAAATATGAAACTTGCGTGTATACATACAATTCCACACTTTCCAAAGACGAAAGAAACAGGAGTATTAACTCTATTTATTGCCTTTAATGCATCTTACATTCAAACTACCGCGAGACCTTTCTCAAAATGGCGGGAATCAGCTAATGTGACGATAGATCGTTGAACCCAGGATAACTACGTCATTCAAATAACATATTTATTTTTCTATTAACGGTATTCATTCGAACACTGTACGAATATCATGCTTTATTAAAAAAATCTAAGAAGTCTAATGTTAAATTTCATTCACGAATTTAACATCGTTTCGATAAATAACAGTAATTTTAACAGTATTGTAAATATTGTAAGTAACTAAAGACATAGAAATTATAACATTGGCTTAACTTTGTAGTTATTAAAATGACTAAAAAATATAAAATTTATTAATAAATACCTAACAAGTATATTAGCATGAAAATAATTAAAAATAATGCAAGTTATAGATTAAAGTGCAAGTTATAGATAAAAAAAATTTTTATACGAATGTAATTAAACATTGTTAAAGGGGCACCGGAAATAATTAGTTCGTTCCTGAAAACATCGGTCATTGCGCTGCTGATTTGACTAGTGACCAAGACGGAAGTGACGCGCGTCGCTTCGTTACGTTTACATTCTGTTCTCGACGTCGCGTTCATTGTGGGGAGCCATTACCCTTGTCCGCGCTAAAGCATCGTGCCATATTCCCATTCGCACCCTAAAACTAACAGCATTCTAGTAGTTTTAAGTGAAATATTATGAGAGTGAAGACCGAAATGGACGACGACGAAAAGGGGTAAGTAGAAAATAAAATGTACATAATCGAATGTAATTTCATTGTCGAAAGCCGCGTACCATGACCATAGGGTTTATTGCGTGAGAACTCCATTTGCGCATCGTGGCCAATTCTCTCGATGCTTTTTCAATCGACTATTTTTTTTTTTTTTATGAATTTCGAGAAAAATATTTTCTCTTGCACGTTACATCGAGATTTTGTTTTCACGCATCTTTGTTTTAATATCATACATCGTGTGCTACGACAAAATCTTTCCTGTTTAACTTTTTTCTCTGCTTGCATCATGAAGTATAAGCGAGCAAAAAACGAAAGTCCCTTGGCTATCACACCTCGAGGCCGTTTTGTTAACGCCAGCACATATGCCGTTCGTTTTCTCTGACCGGCTTCGTCCAGTACACCAAATTTCGCTCTTTCGGCAGATCTTTACATGCATATATGCGCGCGTTGATTTTCTCTTCCTCACAATTTTTTTTTTTTTTACTAACGTTTTATGAAATTACACTAACTAGAACATTGACAAGATTGCAGTTTTCATTTTATATGAAATTTTTCTTTGTAATCTCTTATTCTTTTCTATTGCAAATGCATGCACAATTATGCATATCGTTATAAATTTTGTGACCAGTTTTTTATTTTTACAGAAAATATGAATTTGTTAATATATCCGTTCGCAATTATATTTATTCTTGTTTTATAATATTCATTCTTATATCATTGTAAAATAATTTATTTAGTTAAGCTTTCATCATCAAGGACAATATTTCATAAATGATAGTACAGAAATGATTACTTTTTATTATCACTACAAGAGTTTTATAATGTTTGTTTTTTGTTTAGAAAACTCTTTGTTGGAGGATTGTCTTGGGAGACAACGCAAGAAAATCTGCAACGTTACTTCGGTCGTTATGGCGAAGTAATTGATTGTGTTGTTATGAAAAATAGTGAATCTGGACGTAGTCGTGGATTTGGATTCGTTACATTTAGCGATCCTGCTAATGTTCCTTTGGTTCTTCAAAATGGACCACATCAACTTGATGGACGTACAGTGAGTAATTTAATAATTATTTTATATAAATATTATGAAGGATTAATTAAAATAATGTCAAATCTTGTCAAAAATTGTTAGAATATGTATATTTAACAAAAGAAGTCAATATCACTAAATTTTTTATAAAATATGTGATTGGTATAGATTGATCCAAAGCCATGTAATCCACGTACCCTACAAAAACCAAAACGCAGTGGTGGTTTTCCAAAAGTTTTTCTTGGCGGCCTTCCAAGTAATGTGACAGAAACTGATTTAAGGTCTTTCTTTACTCGATTTGGGAAGGTTATGGAAGTTGTCATTATGTATGATCAAGAAAAAAAGAAATCGAGAGGTTAGTATACTTTAAATTTTCAGAGATTATTTTTTCTGAACAAGCACTGGTTTTCACGATTTTCATTAAGTTAATCCTTTTATATTTTTGTTCAGCTTCTCCTGGAGTTTTTCATTAAGTCATTATTCATATTTTTATATCTTTATTATTTAATTTATAGTTGAGTGATGTAATGATATAAACTTTATGAAAAGTGCATTAGCCAATGCTTGAGTATATTAAAACATATTGAAAATAATTTATATATTTTTACTCATAGTCAGAATTCTTGAGAAATATTTAGTAATATATTTGTCTATAAAATAAATCTATAATATCAGAAAAAATAAATTTTATATTTTTGCTTAATGATCATAGAGGAAATATATTTTGAAACGATATTAAATATATATTTTTTAATAATCAAATTAAACTTCATTGGATCAAAAATTCTGACTTGAATGCAGCACACCTATTATTATCATTGGTAAATTTATAGATAGTGTATTTAATAGGACAAAATTTAATTATAATACATCCTCTGTATGCAAGTGGATGATGTATCTTTATTTTAAAACAAATTTTTTAATTTAAAATTTTCTAATTAAATATTTTTCATATAATTTGCATATTTCTTATGAACTACTTTAAGATTATTGGTATTAGAAACTGTCTAACACATAGTCATAATTATTGTTACATATTATTTAATGTAGCAAGTCCATGCCAATTTATATTATCATATTTTTACAAAATGTTATCATATTACAATGTTTTAAATTAAATTAACCTACACACATATTTTGCTCAGTATGAGTTAGTAAGCGTAGCTTAAGGCTTTGTCAGGCTGTGCTACTATAAGTTAAATATAACTTAAGTTATCTAAGCTGTTGGTAAGATGTTTTGTAAATTTTGTTTTTACTATAGATACCTTTTTACATATTGCCTATTAAAATAATCATTCATTTAATTATACTTTTTCACTGTAATAGTAATTATGAATACCATCCAAACTATTATGTTTCCTCAACATATTACTAAAATTATTTGCATTATGCATACCTATCATTGTAATACGACCCTCTTCAATTATATGTAACTTTAATATGGTTGATAGATTAAATAATTTTCATAATAATAGATGAATAATGAATAAAGAAATAAAATTTTCCACATCGTAAGAGTGTGTGTATGTGCGTGCGTGCGTGCGTGCGTGCGTGTGTGTGTGTGTGTGTGTATACATATTTCTTTTTAACTATTAAAGATATTATTTTTGGTGGCTGCATTCAAGAAGTTGATATAATTTTGAATGAAGCAGAATATATTAATGCACATATAATATATGTATTTATTATGTTGTAGCAATTTTATATAAATTTTTCCTAAGTTATTGTGAGATTATAATTGAGAAAGAATATCTGACTTATATGTTATATAGTTAAATAGTTTCAACTTCTTTTTATAAAAATATTGAATTACAGATACATAAGTTGGATTTACAATTAGATACTATTATAGCGTTATTACTTATTTTATCATATACTTTTATTACATTCATATATGACGGGGGAGAGGATAAAAAAAAAAATAAAATTGTATGGCGTAGAAAATTACTTAGTTTTTATATCGTTAATACTCATTCTTTATGCTATTATTTTATTCCCAAACTTAAAAATTTCATATTACGTTTTTAAATTTACATTTATGAATATTTCCTAAAATTGTAAAGATTTTGATATAAGTTATGAAAACATAGCTTCTTTAAATCAGCCATCATGAAATTTTAATACAAATATAAAACTGTGAAATGCACTTCTCATTGTATTTTTTCTTTAATATTAACAAAAAGTATGTTAACAGATTTTTTATTTTGATCTTAAGTACAAGTAAGTCTTGGCCTTGTAATTTTAGAGCATATTTGCATGTTTAAATATAACAAAAGTTTTCACACATGTAGCACAACAAATTCATGTGTTTCTGTTATGAATCAAAATTATTTGCGTATACATCAGTATAATTACATCCTACTTTGCGTTAATAGTAAAGTAAGAACATATATATTAAAAAAAAATAGTAATTCAATAATTTTTAAGTAATTGTTTATTTGAATATTTTAATAGAAGAACACAATCATAATGTATACGATGCTCTTAATAATTTACATGTAATAAGTGTTGTACATTATAGCGCATTTTAGAAAGTATTTAAGACTAATACTATTTTTCATAAATATTTCGGGCATTTTTTGATATTCTCTCACATTTGGACGACAGGATTCGGCTTTCTCAGTTTTGAGGATGAAGATGCTGTGGACCGATGCGTAGCGGAGCATTTTGTCAGCTTAAATGGAAAACAGGTACAGATCAACTCAACCAAATATATGTAAATATTAAAAAGAAAAAAAGAAGTAATACACACAAAAATGTGATACTTCAATATAATTAAATTAATTATTATAACTGGTGGCTATTGATGAAATAATTGTTAGTATATAATGCGGTCATATGTAACATGCTCTGTAAAGTTATATATACAGCAGTAAGTTATTATTATGCGTAAATTGAAGACTTAGTATATTATATATAGAATAACTTATAGAACAAAGAGAAGTATAAGAAAGTACAGGTTACTACATAGGAAATAAGGGATAAGCAGTATCAAACAATGATGTAGAAAAAAAGATAAAAGAAATAGAATTTAAATACTTAAATACTATTATTACTTTTTTACTTAAATTATTTTCGTATTTAAATAATAGGTTTAGTCTTTCATCACATAAATTTATTTTTATCATATATCATTAAACGATTTGAAAATGTATATAATATAAACTTTGTAATATTAGAACTAATCGAAGTAATATTTATATGTTTTTAAAATTAATATAAAAGTTTTATTATCTTCGGACAAATATATGAAAATGAGATTTTGTTGAAATTTTGATGGTAAATAGATAATTTGTTGAAATTTTGATAGTAAATTGGTAATTCATATAGGATTAAGTGAAAATTATTTCAATAATATTCTGTGTAATACTCTTACGTTATTGTTACAATCTTCTCATTATCTTTGTTTAGCTATTATATTATTGTTAATCACTATTACATTATCATTAGTGTATCCTCATACATATATTATATTATTATTCTTTTCCAAATATAAGTAGATTATAATGTATGTATTGAAAGGAATTATTAGTTTATTTATTAATAATTTATATTTAGAGATCTTAATGTTACAAAGCGTTGTATAAGCTATTCACAATTTATGCAAACTCGGGCAAGACAGTTATATAATTTAAAGTAGATTTATTATAAGTATACAACTTTAAAGCAATATCAGCTATGCTGCAATATTTATGTATATATTATGCAGATACATTAAGTGCAAATTGTATTGCTAGCTCTTGATTAATACCTGTACTCTACTTGTACTTTTATTATTAGGTTAATAGTCATCACTTACTAGTTAATTATTATGATAACGATTACTTTTTAAGCTGAAATATAAGCAATATCTTTTAATCTTTTCTTGTATAAAATCATGGCTGCATTGCTAATAGATCAATTGTTTTAAAGTTATTATTACGGAAAAAAATATATATGTATATGTGTATATATATATATATATATATATATATATATATATATGTATATGTATATGTATATGTATATGTATATTTAATATTAACTTATATGTTTATCTCTCTTGTTTCTAGGTTGAAATTAAACGTGCTGAACCACGAGATTCTTCAAGTAAAATGAATGATAGTCATCAAGGTCAATGGGGTCCACCTCAACAAGGTGGGCCGCCAATGGGTATGGCTGGGAATATGGGACCTATGGGTGGTCCGAATGGTCAGATGGGTGGACCTATGATGGGTGGTCCTATGGGACCTCCTGGAAATATGATGCAACAATATCAAGGTTGGGGTACAAGTCCTCAAACTGGTGGATATGCTGGATACAGTACCCAGTATAATACTCAAGGATGGGGTGCACCACCAGGACCACCACAACAACAGCAAATCCCACCACCGCCACCGCATCAATGGGGTAGCAGTTATAATGTCCAGCCTGCAGCAGCAACTCAAGGTTATGGAAGCTATGGTGAGTTAAAGAAGTATTTAATAATTCTTTATATTCTTATTTATATATTTTATTACTATTTACCGATGCGGAAAAATTTTTTCGAAAATCAATGTGCTAAATAAATCTATTCGATATACATAATGGTTTGTTTAATTACTATAGTATTTGATCTTGTGATTATTCAATCAGTAATAAGCGGAATAAATTACGTATGATAGAAGCTATGTTTCAGGGTATATAATCAAATATTTAAGTAATTGTGATAAGTATAGAGGAGGTATGTTGAATTTGTTTGATAATTAATTAGAAAACAATTTTTAAAGTATTTTTAAAGGAAATAGTTGTTATAGAGGTTATTTAATATTCATAATTTTACAAACTCAACTTGCCTACTACTTTAAGATAAATATTTCTGAATATGAAACTAAAATCGTTCATTGATTATTAAGAAATGTCAATTCAATTTTACGAAATATTTTTAATTACAAATGACAAATGAAATGAATGTTACTTTACTGTGCTTTAAGTTTATAAATAATACAATTATAAAAACTTATTTTTTATTTGAAATTATATTAGAATGCTTGATTAATTATGTTCGTTCCAAATGTAGTAACATTAATTTCATTTGTATAATTTTATAAGAATAAGATAATAAAATCATAATTATAAAAGTTAACATAATTTCGATCCTGTCCCTTCCCCTTCCATCCTGCTTGGAGAGGTTAATTTATGAGATAAAAAAGATAAGAAAATGAGCTAACTACCAGACATAGTAGTACAAAATCCTTAATATTTTTTAATGCCCCCTGGAGGTTAAAATAACATTAAAAAAGTAAAATAATTTTGATATTCTCATAAATATATTGTTACAAGTTATGTTAATCCAGACTTCACAAATCTAATTATAAAATAAAGTATATAGTTAAGTTCATTTTTTTATATCAGACAGCTATCTCTTTCTAAAACTAATAAATTTATAGAAACCAATAGTTACTTTATAGTCTTTTCTTATCAATAACTGGTGCAAATTTTTTCCTTTTCCTAAAGTATCCTAATTTAAACCTAATTCCTATGTCTTAATGATTTTCACGTACAAATTATAGATTTAATAAGTATTTACGTTGATTTGCAATAAAGTCTCAACAAAACCAAATACGTAAATGTTATGATGAATTGAATTTTTTGTGATTATTGAATTATCCGTTATTTAAGTTATTTATTTAATAACTACTTGTAAATTACTAAGTGTGGATTGACATAACATCGTTTTAAAATATCTAAACTTCCGATATATTGAACCTCATAATCTTATCTACAAAATTATGCTTGATTCTCTTCTTTTTCCTACTTTATATTTTTTTAATTATTTTTTTGTTTAATTTTTTATTTTTGTAAACTTGCGTCTCCCTTCATTATTAATTTCATGGATTAGATAAGATTTTCAGTAAATAATATAGTGTTGTGTTCTTTCTTTTAAAGGTGGGATTAGTCTCTTCAAAATAACAAAATGAAGATTTGAAAGAACAAGAATAAATTTTTCATGCATATTATAGATAATCAATCGAACATTTTATAGAAAGTCTAAACTTGTAGCGATCAAGAAGTGAAGTTTTTTCTTGAATGAGATGAAAGTTTTGTTATGCATTGTATAACTTTTATAAAAGAAAGTTTTCATTTTAAGAGAATCAAGCATCAACATTTAAAAGAATCTAGAAAATATCATAATAATATTAATGAAGATAGAGATAGATTTTTTTAATAGACATATGAATAAGAAAAGAGATATGAATTACATGTAATTTGAAAAGTAAGAAGGTGAGGTGTGACACGGTGGTCGGTGACACATATTTTGTGTGGTTGATGATCGCAGGTGGGCCGGCGGCGGCCGCTTCAGGGGGCTACGGGCCCACGGCGGGTACTGGCGGGGCTGCGGGGGGCGGGCCCGGGGGTTCTTGGAACTCCTGGAACATGCCACAGAATGGGCCCCCTCCTGGGACCCAGCCACCACCCCAGCCCCCTCAACCCAACTCCTCGCAGCCCAACTCCAACTCGAACCCCTCTGGCCCGCAGGGTGAGTCTTCAAGCTCAGTCAAACAAACTCTCTCCTCTTTCCACCCTTGGCATCAGATGGTTTCATTCTTACCTAATTGAATCTTACTAAAATTATGTAAACCATAACTTTGTGCCAATCCTATATCCTATAAACATCCAAATTTTTACCTCATGAGTCATTTATTTTAAATTACGGATTTTATTTTTCTTTTTTTCTTCTTTTTTTTCTGAAACTAATTTTTCACTTTTCGTCGTAAGCTTCCTTTCGTCTCTTCTGAAATATTTAAGCTGTGGTTTGTTAATCAAATGTTGAGTATTGAATGGAATTTACATATATTTTATCCCGTTCGATACCTGTTATTATCCAAATATATGTGTTTCAATGTAGTAGGTCGATTCATTAATTATTATTATCAATGTATCAAATTACGATATAATTCTTATATAAAGTATGAATGAAAAAATCCAAAGTACTTAACTAATTTTCAGTATCATGTTATATCATTTATTCGATAGAAATTTATTAACAATGTATCCAAACATTCTTAAAATTCCTAACGCCCTGCTGTCTATGTAAATTTAATTTAATACGTTTTATTATTTAATAGTTTCAATTTCTTTTTAATTATACATGTTTAAGTTGTCACATGTAGTAGCATGATTCCTGCAAGAACAAAATATAATAAATATATGAAATTGAAAAGAAGTTAATACTTGATATAATAAAAAACAGTAAACCTGCTTCATTATTATAAATCACAAATTATAGTAGCATATGTATGTATGTGCGCGCGCGCGCGCGTGTGTGTTAATAATTGCTAGTGTAATGCTGTTGAAAGGATAAATATCAATTCTATTTAAAGCCGTAGTTGTAGAGGCAGGCTTACGTTGTAGGCTTTTTGATTAAAAAACTTTCAAATGCTCAAATTATTACGAAGTCATATTTTTTAACAAAATTATATTTTATTTGTTAATATTTATTTAGTTATAAGTAGTATGAAATAGATGTTCATGTTATTTAAGTCCTATTGTGATGCAGGACAGTATTTGTTTTCATAGCAGTTAATGAAAAAGATTAAATTCTTAGCTCATAAAACAATTATATTTCTAATTATGAAATATTATATGCATGCAGACAAGACAGGTATTTCAAATATATCTTGATTTTAGTTTTTTGTGTCTTATTATGTGTAAACATTTTATAAAATCGACATATAGATAACAAGAAAGCGATGTCAAAGTAATATAACATTATTGCAAGACAAAAATAAATGTATCTAATATTACATAATATTTACTTGATCAAAAGAGTAATTGTATTTGATATCGTTTTCAATTAAGTGGTAAAGAAAGAGAAATTATATTGTTCGGCATTAGATGCACGTTCCCAAAAGATAATCATATAATTTGATATGATATACGGATGTTTCAGGTGATATGTATTCACGACAAACTACCGGCTCAGGTGCACCTGGAACTAGTAGCAGTTCGGCTAAAACACCGGATTACAGTGGCTATTCCGCATATGGTAATTATGCTGATACCACGTATCCTCAACAACGTTCATATACGGGAGGAGAAAGCAACCAAGGTGGGTATGCCGCCAGCGCCCCTAAACCCGGCCAGCAAGGCTTTGATTTCAAAGAGTGGCCCACCTCATGACCATTTTAATTCAACCGTGACGGAGAAATGCGCTGAATGGCTTGGCCTTGCTCGTGGGTTATTTCTTATTTCATATTTGAGGAACAGTATATGTATTTGTTAAAACATCATAACTATACTGCGAGACATTCATTTTCTTTGTGTGCTGTAATATCGAGATTTCATTGATAATTCTTAGAATTTAACGACTGTATATTAGGAAAACATATTATTAACATTCAATATGAGGTGTATTATCTTAGTTGTTAATCTATGTAATAGTGCCTATTTAATTTGAGGCTCCTGTAATAAGGATGATCTTTTATTTCAAGCATGTTATCCAATCAAAGTTTTCTGATGTACGATGAAAAGTTAATAGTTAATCTAGAAATGACTTCATCACTGATTGATGGTTTTAACTAAATAATTTGATATTATGTATATATATATATATATATATATATATATATATATATATATATATATCATATTTCAATTTTGTTCAATTGCACTGGTTCGCAAGAGAAAAAATCGTTTACAAGCATAATCAATTTGAATATAAGATTTTTTTTGTGAAAGATTGAGCGAAAAGATTTATTTATTATCGTAAATACATACAAACTCGTTTGCTATAACAGTAGAACGGTATTAGCACCGTGCAAAGAATGTCTCTCTCGTATCTAGTTTATTTCGCGAGCGATCAGTTATATTACTGTACGGTGTCATCATTATAATGAATACTAGTATTATCTTATAGATTATTTTAATGTATATATATATATACATATATATATATATATTTATTTATTTCATAAAGGGAAAATCAAATGAAAATTTGTTATCTAAAATTAAATAAAAAATAATAAAGTTTTGATTATATCATTAAAAGTATCAATTAGATGGATCGCTCGCGAAAACGATTTTCTAATTGATTTAATTAAATATATAAGAAAGTACAATGAATTGAAAAGATCATAATACCCATGGTGCAAGAGTATATAATGTATGGCACTGGGATAGGAGAAAGAAAGCGAAATATTAAAGTATACTAAGAATAAATTAGATTGAATGAAATAAGTAAAACCAAACATAAAGAGCGAGTGTAAAGGGAAAAAAAAAAAAAAAGAAAAAAAAAAAAGAAAAAAGAAAAAAAAAAAGAACAGACACGCAACAAGAATGATAATTAGTATTGCTTGCCGTAGCATTATACATGGAGATGAATAAGATCTAATTCGGGATCTTCTCAGGGGAAAGCACAAAGTTTGGTACTTATTCATCTCCTTTATGCTGGCGGAAAATTCGGTAACAAATGATAAAGATACTATTTGGTAACATGATAAAGAAGTAATATTATACTATGGTCTTCGACAGAAGGTTAACGAGTGATTTACTCGTGCAACACACCCATCCCTCCACAGTTCTCCTATTTATTAAATAGTTGTTATACTGGATAAATACGAAAATAACGTGTGATTAATTAAATAAGTAAGACGTTCACAGGCTGACTTACCTATTAAAGTACTACAGAGATAGTGTAAAATAAAATAGATGTTTTAATATTATGTATGTGTATCTTTGAACTTTTAATAACAGGATGCACTCTTTTTAGGCATCCATTTTTTCCACTTTCACGGCATATCACTAGTAGTATCTACGCGAATTTTTTCAGTTCCTCTTTTTCTACTATTTCTTGCTTTCGAATATTTCCTACTGAGTCTAGTCCCCTTCTACTTCCAGTTATTTGAAAAATATCAGTCTGGAAGGAAGAGGGCAGGAATAAAAAAAATCATGGATTTTAATAAATTGTACTATAAGAACTTGTTGGTCGTCGGACTGGCTTCTGTTCGGCCAATTTTTTACCAGATATAAACTGGTTTATTTTTTATCTTGTGAATTTATAATAGTTAATTATTAGGCGTGTTTAAGGCTACGTTTACTATTGTTACTATTATTATTACGTCTATATTATTATTACTACTGTGCTACTATTGTTACTATTCTTATCACATTGTTACTATTCTTACCACAATTTACTACTATTGCTGCTGCTGCTACCTATTACTATTACTAATACTATCTACACAACTGTCACCAAAACATGTACTATTACCACTGCTAATTAGTATACTAATTACTACTACTGCTACTACTGCTACTACTGCTACTACTGCTACTACTACTACTACTACTACTACTACTACTACTACTACTACTACTACTACTACTACTACTACTACTACTACTACTACTACTACTACTACTACTACTACTACTACTACTACTACTACTACTACTACTACTTCACTATGACTGCTATTTACTACTATTACTGATCTACTGTGACTATTATACTATTATGACTTACTACTACTAGTGCTACTATTCTACCATCACTATTGCTATTACAATTATTACTGCATTAACTACATCTGTCTTTATGATAATTACAATTAATATTATAATGATGCTTATGAGCGTTTAAATTTTAGATTATTAGAATGAAATCATGATGTCTAAGGTGGAGGGAGGGTGTATTATAATTGTACGATTATCTCGACGGGGGGCATCGATCTGAAAAGTCTACCTGATTAAATATATGACTTAATTGTATTTACTCTGTAGGATTTACCATAGATCTAAAGAAGGAATATTTCGGAAGAGTGCTCTCCAATGTTCATGTTTAGTATCGGGCGGGTCGCGTTGTCTTTGTCAAGGAAAATTTAAAGTATTACGCTAATGTAGTCAAAGGTTATGATATGATTATTTTTAATTACGCTTATACGATTCAGTAATTTGATTGAACATTTATCACTCAGATGTACGTTGCATTGTTAATCGTGTCATAGCTTATATTTTTCTAATTATCGAGCGCATAATGATAATGATAATAATAATAATAATAATAATAATAATTATTATAATAAACAATAAATAATAATAATGGTAATAATAATAATGATAATATAAAATTTTCAGGATTTCTTAAATGCGAACTAAGATACTTTGATTTAAGATAAACTTATGCGACGGTGTTTTCCCTTGTTTTTTATAATACACAAATACATGAGTGCAGAACAAGCTCGTGTAGTATAGAACAAAAAAATATTGCATTTATCTTGCTTTGGCAAAGAAATATATAAAATATATTTAACAAAGAAATTCATACTTTCTTGCAAGTTAACGATTTCATTATAAGTTTATTTTCTTTTTTATTTCTTTTTTATTGTGTCTACGAGATTTTGATAATTCTTTGAGATATTACGTAGTAGTGTTATAAAAAAGTGTACCATGTGAATACAGAAGGTGACAAGATAGAAAAAAAGAAAGATTAATTTTTTTTCGATTGGAAGGAACACCAGACGCGACTCGTGTATAACTTCTGGGATCAACGCAATAATACATTTACTGATTTAACGAGTAAAAAGACAAATAGATGAGCGAAAAGCTTAATCAAACAGCAACATCACAGTGTACATATATTACTATGGTAGATGCCAAAAAAATCATAGTACATTCACACGCACACGTAACATATATACACATACACACGATATTCGACTCATACGTACATACACACATACACGAGAAAACATCTAAGATCTACATCTTAAATGCGCAAAAAAGAGAAACAGTTGAACAGGCCACAATTTATGTATCACACTCAAGTAAAAATAAGTTAATAAGAGAATAAATAAACGAAATTTCTATAATCCGCGATTATTCCATACGAGATAACAGGTTACGTAATAGTAAAAAAAAAGAATACTGTGAAAGAGAGTGGCAAATAAATAACAAATGAACTGTTTATCTGTGACTGGCAAAAATGCCGGCTTATTTATAAAATAAATATAATGATGAAATATGAAACAAGAGGAACCACTATGGTATCGATTATGATTACAATTATTCAAAATATTACTACTATTACTGTCCTTTTTTATTATGAACTTTTACATAAACTTTAAATATGAAATGATCATCGTCAAACGTATGCAGTATGTTAGGAGAAAATATTATATTCGATAATCATTTAATTTATATAGGAGAAACGTATTAAAAAAAAAAGAGAATATACCAATGCGTTCGTTTGTATCGTTATACACGATATATATATATATATATATATATATATATATGTATGTATATATAATTAATTTATTATACATTAACGAGTTTCAAAGAAATGAGATAAATTATATTAAAGGTGACAATTGTAAGATGAAGATAAACAAAGCAAAAAAATTAACAAAGTTATTAATGGCTGCCTTTGTCGTACTATGTGTATGTATATATGTATGTGTACATATATGTGTGTATATATATATATATATGTATGTATGTATGTATGTATGTATGTATGTATGTATGTATGTATGTATGTATGTATGTATGTATGTATGTATGTATGTATGTATGTATGTATGTATGTATGTATGTATGTATGTATGTATGTATGTATGTATGTATGTGTATGTATGTATGTATGTATGTATGTATGTATGTATGTATGTGTATGTATGTATGTGTATGTATGTATGTATGTGTATGTATGTATGTATGTATGTATGTATGTATGTATGTATGTATGTATGTATGTATGTATGTATGTATCTATACACACATACTCGTACACACATTTTTAGAGATACGTTGATGGAATAGTTAAACATATGAAACGAAATAATAACCGAAACATAGAAATTGCGTGCACGATGACTAGCGAAAATAATCGTTGATGGCTACTAACTTTAACAGATGATATATTTATATTAAATGCAATATTATTAGTATTTTAAATACACAGAGAGACGATGCATCTAACTAAAGTACTCTAGGTAGAATACATAGGGAAAATACTAGCCGTTTTTGCTATTACAGTCCTTGTTCGCGTGGACTATGGTTTCTTCTCAGGGTTGTTATCATTCTTTTTTCTTTCTTTCCTTTCATGTATCGTGTTTCATACGTTTTTTTATTTTTTTAGCAAATATTCGTTTGCTCGTCAAATTTGTGTCTTCTCCTAAAATATTTTTTTCTGTCTCTTGCTTTTTTTTCTTTTTTCTTTTTTCTTTTTTCTTTTTTCTTTTCTCTTTTCTCTATTGTATTTTTGGTGCGTTGACATCAGGATAAAATCCCTATTTCACACTCAGTATTCGAAAAGAACTTTGCAAAGTTTCTAACAATCTAACATTCTAATAATACCATATCAATGGGAAAGGACTAAACATAGTTAGTGTTGTCAAAGGATCGACGCTTTTCCAAATAGAACTGATCTTTTTTGAACTTTTTCTTTTTTGCTTAATTGTAAGTGGAAAAAAGAGCCAAGGAAAAGCTCACAATCCAATCGATTAGTCGACGTTTACTTAAAAAATGAAATTACTTCCGATTTGTGCTTAGCGAGATAAAGAAGATCAATTAGATTCAATCATTTTAGATGGAGATAGAGAATGGAGGAGATTGTAAAGAAATTTCAAGTCATTATTTCTTCTAAGTAATTGTATATAAAATATCAGTTTTTATAACTGCTCGATCTTTTTTACTGTTCTTTATCTTTACGGTCAATTTTAATATCGAAGCTTTGCTTTTCTTTTCTTTCACACACACACACACACACACACACACACACACACACACACACACACACACACACACACACACACACACACACACACACACACACACACACATGGATAGATATCTCAGTTTTCTTTGCATTTCATAATTTTTCTAAGTAATTGATAATTAAGTATATAGACGAATTGTATAAAATCATCTAGTAGTAATGTTATGAACGAGGAATGAAATTAAAAAAAAAAATAATATAATGATGCAACTTAGCTCATCTCTCTTTCTCTCATTCTCTTATTTGTTTTGTTTTTCTTTCTTTCTTTTTTTCTTTTTGACTTAACTAGCTGATAAATAGGAGTATTTGGTATTTAAATAAAAGTTTTCTTGAATATATATAGTAATTCCGGGGGGCGTTAAATATGTCTGTATCTTTACGTTATATTCACAATTGACGCCCCACCCATTGAAGACTGGTCGTAATAAATAAATACATAATAAACAGTTAAATTCTTAATAACCGTCTTGCAGTATCTCGATAATGTCGTTTAAATTATTATGCATGTGTTGTTGTTCTGTCGCTTTTTTAAAAAATATAAACACTTGTTAACAAGCAGCGATACTATGGCTATGTAGCATTTTAAATATTCTCGTTATCTTTAAACGCTTGCTTGGATAAACACAATTTATTCATTATTATGAATACTTTTTATGGTTAGGTGCATATCTTTATTAAACGGATCTAGAATATTATACATTTTGCGTTTAGTATAGTGAACAGAATATAGGTATTTTCTTTTTTTCGTACTTTTTCGAGCACAAGATATAGATAGTCGTCGTTATGGTCGTCGTATAGTAGTATATCAACGTTGTTTCATACGTTAAAATTTCTTTTTTTAAACGAACCTTAGTAATTATTGTAACTTGATTTAGGGTTTAATATAAATCGGCGTTAATTATATTGTATCTATACAACACACTGCCAGTCAAAGTCTGTTTTTCTAAAATTCTTATTTTGTTTCTTTTTTTAACACAGAAAACACTAATTCTTCTATTTTTTACTTTTCTTTTAATATTTTTTCTTAAACGAACTTGGTATAGATACATGTATAGAATTGATTAATCATATTATGCTTTTCTTTCGTTGTTTATTTAAAACAAAATAAAATAACAAAAAATTAACAACAACAATAACAAATACAATGAAGAACTGACAAAGCATAGTACTAATTACTCACGTGCATTTGATAAAAGGATCGCCAAAGTTACAAAAGTGTTACCGAAAATGGCGCTAAAATGATAAACGGACAAATTAAAAATCGAGATTGACCGATAATGTAAGACGTAAATATGTGTCATATATACATGAAATATTCTAAATTACGTTTACATAGATGCAATTAAGGAGGTTATATTATAATTATAAAAGTGATTTCTCTGCGAGTCTGATAGAACAATGTAAATTATTATCGTAAAGAGATATAAAGTAAAGAAGAAAAAAAAATAAATCCTAGAATATTAATGAGTGAGTTTTACATAAGAGAAATTCTAAAATATGTTTACGTTAGGTACACCAAGCTAAGTGTGTGAAAATTATATTGTGTAACTAAATTATATTGTGTAGCTAAACGATTTAGTGACATATTGTGTGCGCCAAAAACAAACATAAAAATAATCAACTCGCGTACAGACGGTACATGGACACCGAGCCACCCAAAGAAAAACACATACATACATGACACAGACGTTGCACGCCACGTACACACGTAAACAAAATGCATGCATGCACGCATTTACACACTGTTTTACATGTACTTAAGTAATGAAAAATTCATACAGATTACGATGGGAATAATTAGGGAAGAAAATAAGGAGGGAGGGAAGGAAGGAAGGAATAGCGATTCTTGACAAAGAGAGTTACATTAGCGAATTGAAATGAGAATTATGGAGTTAAATAAAATCTGAGGATTGGGAGGGAAGGGGAACGATAGGAGACGGGAAAGTGTACATTAATATAAAGTTGTTCGAATACGTATCTAATTGTGTATAAGACAGTGGAAATGGAGATCTTTGAATTGCAACGTGAGAGCCACTAAAATAAAAATCTTTATTTCAAATAAAAGAAATACGCTATCTTGATTTCGTTCGTTGGGTGTGATTGGAAGGTTTTTGATGTAGTGGATGGAATTCCTACAGTTGGAATGCTTTATCTCGCATGAAATAAAAATCTATCGATCTACTTTTATCATGTTTTTTAGTGTGAAGTATAAGATTAATAAACGTAAAGTCGATAATGGTTATAATAATGATAAATGAAATTATTAACTGTAATACATGACCTATATATTTATAACTTCTAGTGTTGTATTGGTAAGATCGTGTGCCCCCCTACGAGCTAAGAAAACAAAACTACAAAAAAGTGAATAGTTGTAGACGGATGATAGATAATGAAAGTCAATGAGTAATAAGTATAGTCGTAATTTTGAAACGAATGGTAAAGCCCATGGTTTATGTACCATCGTTCGGCCGTGTTTCCCATTCGTTTCAAAGCAATGATACTTTAAAGAAGAAAAAAAGAGAAACAAGTCTATACTCGCAACGCTTTCTATTCGCCTTATTCCCAGTGCCCGCTATTTATGGTCTGTCTGTAATTTTAAAAGGAGCCGGGTATTCGACTCTTGTTTTTTTCTTTATTCCGCTGTTATTTTTCGGCAACACATTATAAGAGAAAATCTAATGAATGAAAAATAGTCGATAGTAACGTGGTTAACAAATGAATGAACGAAAAAAATATGAAAATAGAAAAACAGATCACTTTCTGGTGACAATGAGCAAACTTATGACGATGAGTCGAATACCCTGCAACTGGAGACAGAGAGTACATAGTTCGAGTACAGGCCAGAGCGCATTGTCTCTGTTCTCTATCTATCTCTCATTTTTTGTCTCAAGATAAACACTCTGTAGTGTTGTATAAGAGAGTAGTATAAAGAAACAAAAAGAAGAAACACAATAGTATGGAAAGGATATGTGTAGGAGGTATCGTTTCACGATTTAATGATTATGAGAATTAAAGTAAACAGAAAAAAACGATGGACATGATAAGCAAAAAAAAAATAATAAGAAAAAACCGCTATTTGTCGCGACAACCTTATAACATAATAAGGTTAATATTAATTAACGATCGATTAAGAATGATTATTAAAATCACACACGTACGAGGTATGTTGAGAAGAAGACAGTACACATATTTACATGCTATTCTTAACAATGTATATGTCTATTCATCACAACATATATGTATGTAACACGCAGTTTTAAGCTTGCTCGTGTGAATGTACGTTTCTTAAAGTACATTTTTATGTATATATACATTTACACATATTCGCATACGTACGTACCCATGTACGTATGTATACGTAATTGATACAGCATTAACAATTTTTCTCCTCTTTTTGTTTGTTTTTTTCTCAAGAGATATGTACATTGCATGCACGAATCTATCGTGTACGGATATGTGAATATATACGTATATGTAAACACACGATATACACACGTAATAACACTCATCCAATCTCATAAGATCAAAGATAATTTTCATTTTCTTTTTTTTTTTTTTTTTTCTTTTTTTTTCTCTTTCTTTTTTTTCTTATAAAGAAAAGAAGACAGCAAAAAGCATTTCGCAGTGTGTATACATAAACTTTTGATCCTTAAACGAGAGGAGGTGAAAATCGTGGGAATACGAAAAAAAAACACAACTTTTTTTCGTTTGAGAAAAAAGAGAAAAAATAGGGTTCAATCAATCGAAACGAGTCATCTACTTATTTTCTTATGGATGAACAAGAGTAGAAAGTTTGGATGAGAGTCGAGAGAGGAGAAAGAGGAGGATAAGTGAAAATCTGAAAGCGGACAGAGTAATCGAGAGTACAGTCAGAAAAAGAGAAAAAAATATACATGTGAATCAAAAAGAAAAAGAAAAATTCGATTGCATGCATTTGATGTCATTGTAGCAGTTTTAATTATTCATTTATTCATTGACAACAACATTATTAGTCGATGAACTTTTTCATTAGAAAATTTTGCATAAACGAAAAAAAGTAAGAAGAAAGGATTTCGATTTGATTTTGCCACGAGAATTTCAAGACGCATGTTTTTAGTCATGTTTATATGAGAAACGTACTGTTTAAGTTATTCTATTGTATAAAATAATTAAAGCTACGTTCGGTATAAAGAATAAATAAGTAAATAAGTGTAAAATTGTACAAACGATCATCCGTTAGCAAAGCAGTCAGATTTTAGGATCAAGCGAATGGAAATATGAGTACATATACATATACTTACACGAACCCACAAAGATATACACGCAGATACATAGGTAAATAAATGAATTAAAAGCGCGGATTCGAAATCAATGTAATAGTAAAATACGAAAGAGAATGATTAAAGATAATCCCGTTATTATCTATGCGCGAACACATATGTACAGGATGAATCATGTAACGTGATCAAAAATATTGGATTTAAATAAAATTCTTTCATTTATTATTCAAACAGTTTAAAATAACATAATAAAAGCTAATTACACTTTTATAAATCAATATTTCATCAGTTTTTCAGGATATTCATGTTACATGAGTTCAATCTATACACACACATATCTACGCAATATGCATATATAAGTTCTCCATTTTTTTTTTCTTTTTTCTTTTTTCTTTTTTTTTTTTTTTTTTTTTTTTTTATATCACAGATACATAAAAACACGAGAGTATCGTATCAAAGTTAACAAGGGTACTTTACAGTATGTACTTCAAGATAAATCAAAGAGCAGAAACGCTCACTGCTGATTACGTGTTCCATATATACATAGTAATATGTTTAAACGTACTGTACCGATGACTATAAGCGTAACACTTCTCTAGGATTAAAAGAATGACGATCGTAGAAGCAAGAGAAAAAAAAGAGTATAGAAAACGCGTTAAAGTTCTTTTTTTAAAGTTCGTCGTCGAATATACCTCATATACGATAATAAATGATAATCTTTGTGCAAAAATATTTTAGAGTGAGTTTTTATGAGGAAGGAAGGGAGAGAGGAGGAACGATCGGTTTTTAATTTTTTAGTTTTATATCCAGAAGTTCCTAATCATCATAACGTAAATAAAATTTACTATGGCGAAATACCATCGTGTTAACAAACTACTTTACTTTTTAATCTTCTAATCATGCAGAAAAAAAAATAAACAAAATATTTTACGATACGCGTTACTCTGCGTTACGATAGAAACGAGAATAGTTGATTATAGTCATATTTAAAAATCGGAAGAAAACACAACGCGACGAGAAAACGCATTATTAATGAATAAGGAAAAGAAAAAGAGATAAACAGAAACATTCTGAAAAATCGTACTCATTAATGCTATATTTATACTTACTACATATTTACGATATGTTTCTACCTACGACGATCTCCCTTCCCGTTGTGCGGCTGTGAGTTAATAATACTTCTGGATAATTTAGGAAAATCGTAATTAAAAAAGGTTAGAGAGAGTCCGAAGAGAGGCGGAGCAATGGGAAAAAGGAAAACGCCGATTGACGAAGACGCGCGCGAGATTTTCGTCTAATTAAGTTCTAAGTAATTAAGTCGCAAAAGTCATGAAAGTAAAGAATAAGGAATAAATACGAAAGAAAATCTATACGCGTCAAACAAAGATTTTACGTACATACATACACACACACACACACATGCGCGCGCGTAAATACACAAATCCATAAAAAAAGAAAGAGGGAGATTTCAAAAACTCATAATCGTTAGGACAGTCTCACTAGCTCGCGATTAGATATTTCTCTTGAAATAAGTCAGCCTCTAAGTCATTTGGGACCCGAAAGAAATTTTTTCGATTAAATGCTAGTTAGTTTAATCGTAAAAATCCGTAGTTAATATTGGCGCTACAAGAAAGGAATGTTTAAGATATTGCGTGATAAGGGTTAAAAAAACGATATGAGAGAAAGAAAATAAAATAAAGAAAATAAAAAGAATGGAAACACTGATGGCCGGTATAATAAGTGGGAGAGAAAAGAGTGTCGAGAATAAGCACCATAAACGAGCCTTAATCCATAATTTACAATTTTGCGTAGTATGTAATAATGGTTATTAAAAAAGAAAAAAAAATAAAATAAAACATTAGCTGGTACGTCCAGGTGCGAAGATAAGCGAAACTTACATAGGATTGTTATTATGGAAACACTAATTAAGGAATTAAAGGTAATGTTTAATTAGCGATTTAAATGATCAATACGATCTTTCAGACTGCAGTACGTAAAATGTGTGCGCATTTAACGAATATAAAAAAATAAACGAATGTGCAAGCCCGATGTATTAATGAATTCCTCGATACCATAGGTTATCTGTTGCATTTAAAAACAAGTAACGTGAAAGTGATGATCGTTTCGATAAACATGACTAAATATCCGCGATTCGATGATCATCTGACGTGAAATTGTTAATCTTATTTTTCTTGTCGTGAAAAAAGAACAAAAGGGGAAAAATACAGACAAATATTAATCGATATACTGCTTTCACCTCCTCTATTCTTAAAGGATTTTTGAAACGTGAAAATTTGTGGATGGCCAATTTCATTTTTTATTTTTTATTATTTCGTTTTTTTTTTGTAACTTGTTAATTGCTATTTTTCATCTTTGTATTAACAATTCAGTCTATTTGATATTTTTTTGCTTTTTAATCAATCAATTTATAGACGATACACATGCACGTACACATAGGTACACAGAATGGCATACGAAACACACATACACATCCTTGTTTATTGCGTCTTTGAGTTCTTATTATGAAACAGGAAAGAAATGGAAAAGAAAGATCTTTGAAAATATTCTATAAAAAACATTCTTAACTGCGTATACTTCTACATTCTCTCATTCGCGATTACGTTTGATATGGAAATATTGTCGAGACACTCGAGAATTTGATTGTATAATTGGTGATCGATAAAAGATTCTTTATATACTGTTGTAGTTACTAATTTTTATGTAGTATTGCTACTACTACTATTAATATATTTACGTATAAAAGTCCTGTATTGCTGACCAGAAAAGATCGATACTTTACAAATACATCATGACAAACAAAATGAAGAAGAGAGACAGTCTATATGTATGTGTGTGTGAGAAAGA
Source organism: Vespa velutina (assembly GCF_912470025.1). NCBI lineage: Eukaryota > Metazoa > Arthropoda > Insecta > Hymenoptera > Vespidae > Vespa > Vespa velutina. Next base: position 11,033,966 of record NC_062189.1, on the reverse strand, counting down.
GAGAGAGAGAGAGAGAGAGAGAGAAAGAGTAAAATATTGAAGCTATTTTCGATTTGTTGCCGTTTCCTTAATTACTGATTAGGATCGAAGAAAAGCCGTACTTTCGCATTAATTTGTTTAATCATTTTTTATACAATATATCTCAAGAATTATAACTTATCATGTTTTAATTGCACATTTTTTTGCGTTAAGAATATGTAATGTTAATAATAATAATAATAATAATATTAATAATAATAATAATAATAATAATAATAATAATAATAATAATAAATATAATTAATATCCGTGGTTATAGCATTTTATCGAGGCTACTCGTTATAAATATAAAATGGCACATTTTTAAATTAAAAACCAAGCAAAAAATATAGTTTAAGTTTTATAAAAAAGAATAGAGAGATCTCAACTCAATCAATTTTTTAATGAGCTTATATATTTGTTTTATATAGTTATACTGATTTAAACGGTTATATAGAAGATTGAAACGGACGAGTTAAAATTTTTTTTAATTATTATTATTTTTTTTTGTCTTTTTTTTTTAGGATATTAGGACAGCGAGAGAGAGGGGGGGAGAGCATGATTGTTGTGCGAGTGTGGTGTGCGAAAAAGACAGAAATAAAAAAAGGGAGTACGCATATAAATAAATAAGAACTATAATTAATTATTTTACATTTTTTACTATTATACATATGAGACTAAGTTATGCACGTAATGAGTGCACAGAACAATACGAATTTTTCTCAAAGACACGACTGATTAGGTGAATGTCTCGTCATAAGTTTTTATTCTCGATATGGTTTACGATGATGGTTAACATGTGGTATGCTCGTGAATACTTTTTAAACGGTCTAGTTTAAATGAAATTCTCTCTTTGTCTGTGCCTAAGAATAGAAAATGATCAATTTATCATGAGACTGGGAAGGTGATTTAGATAATGAGGAAACGCGTTTGAACGAACATCGTGTTTGCGGAGTTTCGATAAAATAAGAACAAAAAAAAAGTGAATACATTTTACGTATCCAAATGTCTTGCCGTTCTCAAATTATATTTAACTTGTATTGATTTTATTATTATATATATATTTTTTTATTTATAAATGCATACTTTCAAAATGCAAAACACTCCGTGGCCATGTTTTTAAAGACATCATCGTCAAGGCTTAAGGAATTGGCGAAAAAAACGCGATATCGTTAACATAGATCGTCTAATTATCAATATAAGGGATAATTTCTCTGTACAAATGTAATATAAATTAATTGCGCAATTATCTTCATCCGGAAAATGGGTAAGGAAGACTACTTTTATTCTCGTTTTTAATTACTCGTAAACGCAATATATTATATAGTAAAGGTGTCTCCGTTAGGGACGAACTAAATGTTGTAAGTTCAAGACACGTGAAATATGATTATAATATCAATAATTAAGGTATCGATTACTATTGAATTAATTATTTAATTAATTAAAGATTAACTCGAAATAAGGCCATCGCGTAGGGGAAGTATTAAAAATAATGACTTTTGAGAGAAAGATGAGAATGAAAGTAAGAGAAAAAGATGATATTTTTAATAAATCAATAAAATATGCCAACCATTGTGTTCTCCAGAAAAATCATATTTATTCCGTCATTTTTAAGTAATAGGAACAACAACAAAAAAGAAAGAGAGGAAAAATCGGAACAAAGATACGTATTTAACTCTCATTGCTTGATTGCCGTAATTCAATTCTCATTATTATAGAGAAGAAATTAATATTAACGAAACGTGATAATGGAATATAAAAAGTAAGTTAAATAATCGAGTGTATTGTGCAAAAGATAGACGTGTGTGGCGCAAATTGATTGACCATAAATCTATGTTATATTTTTTCTTTTTTCTCGATTTTTTTTCAAATATTTAAACTTTTAATCGAATCGTTGCTCCAAGAAGAACATTAACAAAAGAAATAGCGGTGAAAATACACACGAATATCGTGACAAATCGTCGTAATAAAAAATTAAAATATTTTTTTTTTTTTAATTTAGAGTGAAAAAGTAAATAAAAAGTATATATACATGCTCTAAAAAATATATAAATAATAGTTTTTGAGGCATGACACTGTGAGAATTTATTTAAATTATTTGCTAAATCTTTAAAATAAATGATATAGTATTTTTGCAATATTTCCTTTTTTAAAAGCTACATAACTTATAGCAAATAGTTGCTATACTTACGTAGGAAAAGGGAATGGAAACATATAAAAAGAAAGGAATTTTATCGCAGTCAAACCGTCATTAATAATTAAGGGAGAAGGAAGTAGGAATCGAGTGTCAAGGCAATATTTCCAAATCAACGCGTCTTCTTCTTTTTCCCTTCCATAAATTTTAAGAATAACAACTCTTCAACCTAATTGAAAAATATATTTAATGGAACTCGGCCTTTTTCCACAGTGTGACTAATCGCTCTTATCTTTTTCTCGTGTATTTTCCTTAAAGTTTCAAAATCGTGACTAAAAGATGGAAGCTCACACAAAGAGAGAAAGAGAGGGAGGGGGGATGTACTGACGTAAAAAGCAAAAGGGTAAAAAGATAAATCTTATATAAAAAGATGGATAACATAATAATAACAATTAGAAATGAAGAGTTTTCGTTTTTTAAATAAAATACGATATTAAAAAGAACAATAAAACTATTTTTTTTAGGTATAATTATATCAAATATATATATATATATATATTGACGTCCTATGACGACTGAAAGCTTCTTCTGTTATGATCTAATGGTGGGAGGATGCTAGAAGTCTAATTAGGGGAGGGTAAAATACATCGATATTTCCGATAAACTTTTACTTTTGCACATATCTTACATTGTACGGCTATCCATTGAATTTCCTATCCTTTTTATCCTTCCCTCGAAGACACATTAAACGATGGAACTGTTACTATTATTAGTAGAATTACTGTTATATTACTACTGCTGCTATCATCATTACAATTGTTTACTACTACTATTACTACTACTGCTATCATTACTCTTATAACTGTTACTATCACTACTATTACAACCACCACCACCATCATCACCACTACTACTACTACCAATACTACTACTACTACTACTACTACTACTACTATTACTACTACTACTACTACTACTACTACTACTACTACTACTACTACTACTACTACTACTATTATTATTATTATTATTATTATTATTATTATTATTATTATTATTATTATTATTATTATTATTATTATTATTATTATTATTATTATTGCTACTACTACTACAATTATTACTATTGCTACTATTGCTATTACTATTACTGTCACCACCACTATTTTTTATCACTATTATTCTATTATTACTATTATTATTATTATTATTATTATTATTATTATTATTATTATTATTATTATTATTATTATTATTACTACCGGTTATATTATTAATAATTATTATTTTTATTATCGATCGTTACACGTGCGTGCACGCGCATATGCACTCATTCAGACACACACACACTACATACACACGTACAATAATATTACTTAACAATGTTCTAATAAATTAATTAATTAATTGATACTTAAGATATTATATAAATAATATTAATAATAATGATTATAATGATATATATTATATATATATAAATATATATATACATATATAAATATAAAAATATAATGATGATAAGTTGATATGCTGATAACTATTACGATGACATAATTACAATATAGAGAAAATGGATTACTATTCGTAAAATATACTGGTATATATATAGATTATGAGGATGATTAAATAGAAAATTATATTAATGAAAAAAAGATGCACATCTTCTCAATTGACATCCAAACAAATCTTTTCCCCTTTCATTAGATTAATTGTTGTCGTCGTCGTCGTCGTCGTCGTCGTCGTCGTCGTCGTCGTCGTCGTCGTCGTCGTCGTCGTCGTCGTCGTCGTCGTCGTCGTCGTCGTTGTCTTTTAATATATACTTATTATATATAGATATCGCTATTTATAGTAATTTACTATTTATGCGGTCGACGAACTTAAAACGTTACACATACATAGTTACAGTTTTAATTGAAAATAGGTTTCAAAATATAGGACGATAACGATGCTGAAAATAGAACCTGAATTAAAAATTGAATAAACATGAGCAGAAAACAAGTATGGTTAATATGTGAATATGAGAATGATAAATAAAAAAAGAAGTGGATGTGCATTGATGAATGACTTGGTGAAAAAGAGAGAAAGAGAACGGATGCGATAGGAAATGAAAAGAAACGAGCAAATCAGTGTTTCTTTCGATTAAGTTAGATGTACTCTTTTTACTCGTGTAATTGTCAACTTTCTGATTTTTTTTGCTATACTCTCCTATTTACTCGTACGAGAGGAGGAGGCATAAAATTTTAAAAGACATTTTTTTTAATGGCCCACGATTAATGACGGATATATATTGAACATTTTTATAGCTCAACCGTTAAAACAGTATTATGATTTCATTTGCTATCTGTATTATTTTTGATCTAATCGTTATCGTTAGAATTGAATTCTGTCCTTCCACAAGTAGTCCATTATATTATATAAAGCCATCGTACGAATATCGTTTGACAATATTAGTAAATAGGTTAGAGAAAGATTAACAAATAAGAAACATTTTAATGTTTTGTAGTGTTTTATGTGCGTTTGAACCGATCGTTGTCGAACTCCAACTTCGAATCTCTGAAATATGTTTTTTAAATCAAGACAAGCAGAGAAAGAGAGAGAGAGAGAGAGAGAGAGAATTATGAAGAAAACGTAATCTCAGGTTCAAGAAAGATTCGGTATATATTTAATGGGGTACTTCAGAAGCTGTCTGCTTGAAATACCTAACCATTGTATAGATCTTTACTTTGAAATTTTATTTTATATAGATTATTCATATATTCGTATTATATCTATTACGTATACACATATTCATCCTTTATGATAGTGATCTGGTCTAAGAGTGTTTTTAAGCTTATAAGTTTCGTTTAAGTTTATTTTATTCGTATAAATTTAGTTTATTATCTGCAAATACGTGTCTCTCTCTATTCTTTTCCTACTTTCTCTATTTCTTTCTCTCTCTTTCTTTTTTCTATCTTTCTTCCCTGCCCTCTTCCCTTGCTTTTTTATTTAAAATTTTATTTATTTTATTTAAAATTTTTTATTTAAAAGCAGGGATTGAAACAATTTTAAAAATAACTATTTCAAACTGTTATATATGAGTTTTAACTGAAACATTTTTGAGAATCAAAGAAACGTTACAATTGTTTTGAATATATAACGATTCCCGCCTATATCGATTTTTGTTTCGGTTTTATAATTGTTATTTTTAATTATATTACGGTTACGGTTCGGTTTTACTTAATATATGATACATATTATTTTAATTCTTATTGATTTTTTTTTTTTTTTTTTTTTGATTTAGCACAAATGTTAATATGTACTAAAATATGAAATAAAGTTGTTACGTTTTTCGGTTTATTTAATGTATTTCGAGGAGTGGACTAAATAATCAAATATATATAAATTCGATTGGGTTTGGTGCCTTGACTGGTTTCCCTCTTCGTATTACTGATGAAAATCTTGATTGTTCAATTTTTTATTTACAATTATTTTCATCTATGAATAAAAAATGTAGAATATTTTATCTGAACATTCCTTTACTTTGGGAATTTTCCATACATATTTAACAGCAATAAGTATTTTCTAAGATTCTTTTACTGTGTCCTTGAGTCTTTCCAAGTTCCCGAAATAAAGTGAATCCGCATATAAGCTGCTTTGGAAAATGATAAATTTTGATTACATCTATTTATTTAAAAAAAAGGCGATATCAGCGTAGATGACTAACTAATCCTACTTTTTTTTCATATCGATTTCATTAAAAAATTTTAGATGTTAACATTTTTGCAAAGTCAATAAGAGAATCAATAAAAACCGAATTATATATTAAATAGAATCGAACTGTAACCGATAAAAAATCGAAAAATAACAGTTATAGAACCAATATGATACTGGTTCTAAAAGACAAAAACTGTTTTCAACCTCTCTTCAAAAGTAAGCTCAGACTGTCCTACTGTGGACAAAAGCGTCCTTTTGTTCTTTTTAAAACTAGCTCGAATCTTAAAGCATCATAATCACATATATACGTATCACATGGAAATAATCCTACCTTTATCCTATTTTTTTCCCACAGACACCTCTCCGATCCCAAAATTCAAAAATACCGAAACCGGAAGTCCGACATTCATTCCAAACGGAGACGCAGCCCCAGGACCTCAACGATTTTCTTTGACTCAACACACGAACTATCATCCCTATAGGCGCTAATTATCAATGAGAAGTTGACAACATAAGAAACTTAGATCCTAGATAAAGATTCACGTAGAGAGAGTAGAGAAGAGAAAGAGAAAAAA
>NC_062189.1:10942546-11022546 GCF_912470025.1 Vespa velutina | reverse complement strand
ATTATTATTATTATTATTATTATTATTACTACTACTTATTATAATTACTGGTAATACATTATTATTATTCTTATTATTATTCTTATCATTATTACTCATTATTATTATTATTATTATTATTATTATTATTATTATTATTATTATTATTATTATTATTATTATTATTATTATTATTATTATTATTATTATTATTATTATTATTATTATTATTATTATTATTATTATTATTATTATTATTATTATTATTATTATTATTATTATTTTTAGCAGCATTATTATTATTATTATTATTATTATTATTATTATTATTTTTATTATTTTTATTTTTATTATTATTATTATTTTCATTTTTATTTTTATTATTATTTTTATTTTTATTTTTATTTTTATTTTTATTATTATTATTTTTTTTATTTTTATTATTATTATTTTTATTATTTTGTTATAAATAATGGGAAAGAAAAAGCAAGGTTGGATTCGTTCTTCTGTAAAGTAATACAGGTAAATATATTCCATACGATGAATATGAATAATAAACATTCACATTTTAATAGAAATCAATTTTTCTCATGCAACTTTTTTATCATTATCCTTTCTTTTTGAAACTTTTCCTTATTGACCTTGATTTAATTATATTATTTCGATCATTCAGTTTGTACTTTATTTTCCGACGAAGTGACTACCGTAACTATCATCCACAAATTGTGCAAGATAAATTTGCGATATAAATTTGTGAAATCTTAACAAATGCATACTCAGGAAACTAAGAAGACTTTTTGATGGTAAGTATTTTTATGCCTTTCTTTTGCAAATTGTTCATGTTTCAAAAAAACGACGCTGATCATCATAATAGATGATATATACATAGATTATATATATATATATATATATTATATATATATTTTACTTTTGTTTATGTAAGTATTTAATTCTTAATTGATATATTCAATAATAATCTTAACTTTCCGGTTAAAGGTAGATCGAACGCATCTCGCGAAACAAGTAATTATGATCTATCGTCGATATATATATATATATATATATATATATATATATATATATATATATATGTGTTTTTCGGTGAATAATAAGTTTTGTAAAAAGTGCGACATATTTGATCGATATACAAACGATATATGAATGGACGTAATAATATTCGATCATTATATTAAAATAATCACGAAATTTCTTGAATAGGGAGGATCTTCATACTATCAAGCATTCGTGACAACTCTGTTTGTTCGAATTCAATTTCACTTCATTCTCCAGATTTGTTTGCTTTCGAATGGAATCTGAAAAAGATAAACAATAGGGAAATATATCTTCTCTAATCGATTATGTATGATTGTCTCTCTCTCAAAAAAAAAAAAAAAGAATACGTGAACTTTTATTACCAGCGAGATTCTTCTTATCAATGGCTTGCAAAGCCTCGCACAATTCTTTTACCAATGGTGCTTCCGAATTTAATCCCGAGGTCCAAATCATCAGCATCCGGAATCCGTGCTCCTTGTAACTCGAAGGACCTACGTTCGCAACTTTATCGTATTTTTTGTACAACTGTTCTTAGTCTATCGCAATATTTTTCAACTTTTTTTTTAAAGGATTCTGTGGATTATTTTCTATGTTTATATATTATGTAAAAAGAATTATAAATAAATAATATATCTTTATATATAATATTACACAGTAATATTATATAATTAATATATTCTTATATATTTGCTATTTATTGTGTCAGTATTTTAAATAAATGGTCCGTATTTGTAATAAAATATATGTAAATAATATGTTACCTTGGCACAATTCTGACACGTAAATATTTATACTGATTAAAATATTCATATATACTGACTATTTATTTTTTTAAATATTTACCATTAATTATTTTATATATTAAACATTATATAATAATGTAATATATAATAATAATATATAAAGATATATGTATGTTTATATATATATATATAAACATATATATATATATATATATATATATATATATATATATATATATATATATATATATATATATATATATATATATATATATATGTTACTATATTCATAATTTCATAAAGATATGAAAACATAATATATCCTTAAATTAAATATTCAATAATAAATAAGATATATCTTCAAGTAAAATATCATATATTTATTATTGTGCTAAGTAATCGTAGCGATCCACAGTTCACCGATTGCAAAATACTGCTATTTAAAAATTAAATAAACACTTTTATTTCTAATAATTCTTTACTCGTCAAAAGTAAATAGGAAAATTTAAGTTATACCAGTATATTGATGTTCGATAGCCTTAATTTGCTCATGACTGAAGGCCCAATGTAGAGCTAATTTCTTCCAATCTTCTGGTCCCAATTGTTTATATGCCAGCTTCCATAAAACTGATCGAACCGGTTCAGTAAGTGCACTGTTATTACTACACATGCTTCCACCTCGAGAACCTTCTCTCCAACGTCTTCGTGCTGGCGTTAATTCACGAACTTCCTTATCCGAATTTGAATTCTCCTGACAATAAACAACGTAATTTATTTAAAATCAAAACAAAATGGATAAATAAATTAGCCTAATCAAATAAAGAACTCACTGGTGTCGGATAATCCAACCGTGCAGTTTTAATGATCATATCGACGATAGCTGTGAAACTACCCCTTGCTGCGATATAAAGTGGTGTTCGGCCACTCTGGAAGATAAAGAAGAAGATAAAGAAAACAAATGAAAAAAAAATTCCATATCGCAAGGGATCAATCGTTCTACCTGTTCTCTTTGTTCTATATTCGCACCTGACGCGAGCAACAGTTCGCATATCTCAGTGTGTCCCATTTCGGCTGCAATGTGTATCGGTGATTGCATTCTCTGTACATAAGTGAGATAAACGTTGAAATGAAAAATACATACTAAAAGACAGATACATATGTATATATATGTTTTCAATAATATTCTTTTAGTACTTACCAAGTTCAAGCAATTAAGGTCAACACCTTTGTTTATCAATATTTCCACCGTGTCCACTTCATTATTTTGGCACGCCAAATGTAATGCAGTATTTCCGTTCTATATAAGTATACAAGAGAACAAAAATTAATATATATACACATAATTGTTTAGTTCGTTCGACACAAATATATCTTATATTTATATATTATATATAAATTTACTTATATATATATATTATTTAAAGGTATATTATTTATATATATATTTTTTTATTATATATACAGAGTGCCTTATTTGAAATTTTACAAGCAATTATCTCCCAAACTATCAGGTCAGTCCAAAAGTTCGTGCGCATTTGCTACATACATACATGCTACTAATGCGCACGAACTTTTGGACTGATCTAATAATTGTTATTTAACACGTTGCCACTCACTTTTAATTTGACGATCGTGCTCAGAAACACATTTTTTTTCAATTGTTTATGAGTGCCATATGAAATTGAGCATCAGTCGTCATGTGCAAAACGGCTATAGCCGTTATTTGTCTACATATCGCCAAAAATCGGATGGAAATAGCCGTCATTTGCGGCAACGTATAAACAAATTTTTCGATCAGAACTTATTTTTATGATTTCTTATGATGGTCACAAATTTTGTCTAAATAAATGTGCCTACGGGACTTGAGTGATCCTTGTTTTTTTTAATGGTATTATATATTTTTGCTTAATTAGATGTGTAGCCCATTTCATTACGAATTGATCGACCTAAATATGTTGATCTTTCAAGGTCATGCAAGGTCATGCAAGGTCATGCAAGGTCACGCAAGGTCACGCAAGGTCACGCAAGGTCATTTACTATTGTTCAAAACTTATCTTCATTGAACGTCCAGAATTTACTTCCTATCTCTTGTATTCAAAAGGACAATGATTTACTCTATCACTAAATGATAAATCCATCCTCTTAACAATTGTAAAACTAATTTGTTGACAGACATTTTTAATACGATTCTTCATATTATATTATTATTAAGGGTATTGAGTTCTTCCCAATGAACTTGAGCTATCATAAATAAAGTCGCTATTGAAATGAAAAATTCGTAATAACAGTTGCAATAATACTAATTCCTTCAACTACAATATATGGCTATCAGCAAATATCCTCTGTTTGGAAATAAGAGTATTAATAAATTATATTACTAGTGTGATTTCGATTCATGTTTATGATCGAATTGACGAAATACTCCACTAAACAAAATCTTGAGAACTTTTAACAAAGTTTTGAATGGCAATAAAAGATCTTGAATGATATTGAAACCAACGTATTATAGATCGATGAAATTGTCACGCAATGGGTTACACATCTAAGTGAAATGCAGTTCCTTTAAAAAAAAATCATCTTGAAATCTCGGAGACACGTCCATCTAGACAAAATTTGTAATCCTCACAAGATATCGCTCTCGAAACAAAGTCGCAGAATTCCAATTATTAAATATTCATTATTAATAATGAATTCATATATAACTTATTTTTTTGCCCTAAAAGTGATCATTTCATATTAATAAATTTAGCATTCTATTTGATCAACTATTTTTTATTTGTTTATAATATCGATTTTTGTTTATCTCTTATCTCACCTTGCACTCTTTGTTCAAAGTTGCACCATTTTGTATGAGTAAATCCAAGATACCCTTGCAACCGTGGCTCGCTGCTAGGTGAAGCGGAGTGAAATCCATCTAAGAAGTTTTATCATGATACCGAGTCTAATGGTATACTCTCCTCTCTTTTTCTCATTATCTTTCTCGATAAAATGAAGAGATTGCAAGTAATTTTTATATATAATGTACAAAATATTATTACTATATTAATGTACAGAGTAACTAATTATTGATTAAAATTAAAAATGTTAAAAACAATACAAATTACTAAAAACAAATTAATAAGAAAAATTGTAAATATTGGTGGAACTGAATTTATGAAAAATTAGAAAAGAGATTCAACATATAAGGCCATATTTTAATTTTAGGCCATATATTAATTTTCTTTTTTTAATTCGTTACATAAACTCTCTCTCTCTCACACACACGCACATTCTTTCACTCTCTCTCACACACACGCACATTCTTTCACTCTCTCTCTTTTTTTTCTTTTATTTTCTTTTCCCTTTTTTTGAAGTAAAAAGTAAAAACTTGAAAATAAGAACGAATTAAGAAGTTAATAATAAATATGAATCAAGTGATCATACAAGTTGAATTATTAACAAAATCAATTATTGATATACCTGATCAGTCAACTCGGTATTTGCTCCAGCTTTCAATAGAAGTTGAACCATTTCAATCTGCCTCATTCGTGTTGCTACATGAAGCGGTGTATTTCCTTCATTGTCTTGAGCGTTCACGTTTGCTCCTAAGTCAATCAAAGCCGCTACGGCTCCCAAATGTTCCTCCGAGCAAGCACGATGTATCGGTGCTTGTCCTATCTGAAAGATCTTTCGTTAAATTTCTTTGCGAAGATCAGGAACGATTTTTAAAGAAATGTTGTAATTTATAGGAATCTATAAAAAGAGTTGAAATTTACAAAAAACAAATTATCCTCATTCGTTTTTCTAATTAAATTATTTATTCCAATTTTTTATTATTATTATTATTATTATTATCATTATTATTATTATTATCATTATTATTATTATTATTATTATTATTATTATTATTATTATTATTATTATTATTATTATTATTATTATTATTATTATTATTAGTATTATAATTATTATTATTATTATTATTATTATTATTATTATTATTATTATTATTATTATTATTAATAGTAGTAGTAGTAATAGTAGTAGTATTATTATTATTATAATATTATTATTTTTGTATTTCTTCTCAGACTTGTATCAGTTAGAAATTGCAAACCACGCGTACTGTGATCATGCGTGTTTTCTCTGTGACTGTTTGTTTATGGAATATTTACAAATTTTCTTGTGATTGTGCATGTATCCAGGATTATTGATTTTTGTGACTATATCTATAGATTTGTGTGTAGTTGTAGTATGCGGATATATTGATGGATGTTGTAAGGTATGACTCCTGTAGTTGATAATATGATCGAAATTATTTCAACTTTTTCTTGATTTCTTCAGCTAGTTAAATGTATTTTTCTATCTTCGTTATTGTTTTCTTCTGTATGTTTGCCGTATTAAGTATGGATATTTTAATTAGTTGTGTTATTTTCTTTCGTTTGTGGATTAATATGAAGTCTGGTTTATTGTGTGGTGTTATTTTGTCGGTAATAATGCTTCTATTCCAGTACGTTTTGTATTCATCATTTTCTAATACATTCTACAGTATGTATTTGTATGTGGATATGTGCTATTATGTGAGTTTGTATTGTATGGCCAATTGCTGATAGATGATTTACGTTGTCATGTCTTCTAGTATATTCTGTATTTATTATTACATCTGCCTATGATATGGTCAATTGTTTCTATTTATTTGCATAGTTTACATTTGTCTGTATTGAATTCTTCCTCTTCCTCTTCTTCCTCTTTTTCTTCATCTTCTTTTTCCTCTTCTTCTTCCTCTTCTTCTTCTTCTTCTTCATCTTCTTCTTTTTCTTCTTGTTCTTATTATTATTATTATGAGTGTGCTTTCTCAAATACTTAAAAGCCCGATTTTGAAGGATTTATAAGGACTTAACACAAAGAAGTCTTGTAAAACATTATAAACAAACATTCCAATGGAAAGTGAACTATTTAATAGAAATTTAAAAAATTAATCCGTAAAAGTCTCATATGTTGTGAAATTTCTTATCGTCATTTTTATAAATGAAAAACCATTAATTTTTCTTAATATGAATAAGTTTTAGGATATTAGGATTAGGAAATGATAATGCAATATATAAATTAAGTAAACAGCGTAATTAAATTAAATATTTTAATCTTTATTCACATCAATCTCCATCAATTCATACTTTAAAAATGAAATTATTGGTTTATAATAACTAAAATAAGATATAAATATTTTCGACTGTAAATTGTCTAAATAGCGTCCAAACATTGTATCGATTGTAGTGTACGACCTGGTACTAGATTTTTTCTTATCAGTATTTAATTTATAATTGAATTTTTCATCTAAGAATGTAATCAGTGGTTGTGCTTCTTCTGGACAAAAATTAATGTTGAAATCATCACTGAGAAACATTGATAATTTGTCCAGATTTCTTCTTAACAATTTAACACCATCATTAGTAGCATGACTTCATGAATGAATCCAATAATTTTATTGACGTTTTTGTTCGGTGATATGTAGATGACGATCATAAGAATTATTTGTCTATTATCCAATCAACATTGGATTGCACAAATATCACTAATTCCTGTAGAATGGGTATCCATTAAATTGATTTGTTCTAAATTCAAATCCTTGTTATAGGTCATAATATTTGTCACATCATTTGTCACATCTTGTAAATCGCTACTTCGACTCTCATATTTAAATGTTTAAATTGTACAACACAACTAATATTGTGAATGTCTATGCTTATTTCATTCTTCAGCCATGTCTTTGATAATAGCAAAAAATTAAATCGTTGCATCACTGCATCATCCATGTCTACAGACTAAGTCCATAGACTTTGACAATTAAACGTACAAAGTGAAAGTCCTCTTTTGTTCATCATAAAACCGATTAAAACTGTCTAATGACAGTAATCAATTAAAATTCAGCTTATGAAACACATCTTGGAAACAAGACACTGAATTTGATTTTCGACTGTGATGAAATCTTGGATTATCATCTTCTATAACGATATAAAGCCCGTTGATGTGTGTAATTCGTGATAAAGTTACATACTCCAGTTATCATGATTATATTTTGCTGTATTCATAAATAACTTAACTGAAAGTATCTCCTTGAGATTTGTGAATAATGATGGCTAAGGCAGATACTAGTGGCAAGTAATTCCCTTTGGCAATAATGATTTTATTATTATTTAATAGAATATTAAATGTTCGTTTTTCTAAAGGCACTGTTGTTCAACTCAGACCATTTGCCTTAATGTAAACAGTACAGATATATTTGATGCTCTTTTGTTGTCATATTAAAATTAACAAAATTTCACAATTTTCGACGAACACTTGTCAACACACTACACTGCAAAAGCTTTCAATACATATATGGCCAGTACTGACTGCACAAGCTCGTGATGTATATGACAAAGAGAGAGTAGAAATCTTCCCTCTCTTTTCCTTCCACTTTCGGCTCCTTCTTAAGAAAAGCTGTTCATTTTTCGTTCTACCCAAGTAAATTTACGCTACCACGGTTTAAATAGTTCCACTTCAATAAATTACTGGACTATTGTTGTGTTATAATATAGATTGGTCTGTCTGGTCTATTATTGATTTGACATAGGGATTTCCAGAATTTGAATATCCGCAATAAATTGGCAGATAATGATTCGTTACTCACTAAATAGGCCCGCTTTACAGATAGGCAATATTGGTGTAAGCAGGTAAAAGTGCACAGTCCGTTCAATGATACGAGTCAGAAGACGTAAACAAATGCTGTGATTAGGTCAGGAGCATATTCACAACGTTTAAATATTATAACATTTCTCGGGTGGAAAATTGAAGCAAGTCTTAAAAGGGACCTATGTGAATATATTCTTGAATTCAACGATTGACCAGCCAATTGACAATTGACTATGCATTTATCATGCGCTTAATATGCGATTATTTTATTTATGTCTCCTGATTCATCTCGTTGAACGAATTATAAAAGTGTGCTACAGTTTCACTAAGTGCTACTTCCAGCTTTATGATTTTAACACTTCCACCCTTTGAGCATATATGTACTCCATTCTAATTGGTCGGTTAAGGTAAGCCAGAGATGAGGACCTTTATAAGTCCTCAGAAGCATTTGGATCCGTGATGTCGCCGATCATCAACTCGTCACAAGTTGCCCTGCGATTATTATTATTTTTACTGTTATTATGATAATTATATTTTAATTCCAACAAATATCGATTAATTCTTGTAAATTATAAATATCTTTCAAGAATTCCAACGTAATTTTTAAGGAATTATAATATTTGAAGGAAATCAAACTAAAAGATAGTAAAAACAATTTCAATTTTCTTGAAACCAGACAGATACCAACATACTGTTAATAAAACGTCAGAAACGATCGATACGTCGATCAGAGTTGATTATCTCATATTATTAAATGAATATACTTGTATATACGTTGAGCAATGATAAATTAAAGTCACGATTGAATTATGCACATAGACACATATATCCATGTGCATTAACATGCACTCGAGAAGGAACTCGACTTATGGGAAATGAAAGTTATTTCTCGGTTAACAATGTTCTGCGATCGATGTTAAAAGAAAGAACTACTTCTCGGGTACGGAAATAGAATAAATTCTGACTTACTTATAACTGACTAAAGCTAATCAAATAGATCAAAGGATACGTGTTATGATTACAATCTCGACGTCTTGATGAACAATACTTTTGCTTTGAGACTAACAAAGATTAAAAATGTTTCTAAATGAATTAATACAAATTTTCTTGTTATTTTGTTTCTTTCTCTAATAATGACACGATTTTAACAAAAATATCTCTAGATAAATTAATATCTGAATTTTCTTTTTTTTTTTTGCTTTTTATAATAACACATTAAAACAAAATATATACTTCTAAATAAGTGAGTATTAATTTTCTCGTGTTTTTTCTTTCTATAATAATAACACGTTTTTGCAAGAAAAAGCATTTTTGAATGAATCAGAATAAATTTTCTGGTATTTTTTCTTTCTATCCAAGTTTCTATGAAAATAACAATTTTCTTCCTAAATGGTTATGAAATAAGAAAGTAAAATATGAAAGAAACATCCTTACCTTATCCGTTGCATTCAACTCTATTCGTGGAATGTTACATATAGCCGATATTACACCAGGATGGCCGGCGACAGCTGCATGATGTAGAGCAGTTGCACCAGTGTAATCCATTGCATCTCCGTTCAACGATTCCACGGCTTCCGCAAGATATTGCACGACATTGGCATTGTTGCCCCGAGCACCACACATTAGTAAAGTGTACTGTTTCTGTGACAGACACAGATAGAAAGAAAGAAAACAACTTTCTTTCTCCTATTTTTATCAAGCGAAAATATTAATGAAGAAAAATAATAATAATACAAAACAAAACAATAAACACAAAATGATACTAAAAACAAATTAATAAAAATATGGAATACAATTAAATAATGTAACAAATAATTAAAAATTGGTCGATTAGAAAATACAATTAAATATAAATATTAAATATAATTAAATAATATGACAAATAATTAAGAATTAATCAAACTATTCATCATTATTGGCTACCTTGTTAACTGCAGAAACATTAGCACCAGCATTGATCAAAATTTTCACAGCATCCTGATGTCCGTACCATGCAGCCATATGCAATGGTCGCATACCGTACTGAAAGCGGCAGTATTTAAATTTCTATAGCATTCAAGTTATGAGGATCATATAACTTCAGGTGTCATGAAATTTTCCAGCAGTATTCTGCACGCTTCTGAAAGTACCATTCATTGTTCTGAAGTCATAACCACTTTCAGTCGTGCTACGAATGAATGAATTAGTACATCTTCTGACTGCGAAGTTTAATACGAAAACCGATAGGGATGCGAAACTATGTTAAACATAATTATACTGTTCTAATTTTAATATTCTAATCAATTTTATATGATACAGAACACGCTCGTAAAATTGATGACACGAAATTATCAATTTATGCACACAAATTTATACAAATGTTAATCCACCTTATCTTTCGCTTCAATGTCACATTTTGCTTGAATCAGCATCTCGATGATCTCCGTGTTCCCTCTCGAAGCCGCCCAATGAATAGGTGCACGACCATACTACAAATTTATTGTTAAGAAACTTTTTTATTTGAATCGATTAATTTTGCGAATGTCTTACGTTATTTCTTGAATCAACGTCGACATCTTCCTTCAGCACCCTTGCGACTGACTCCGCTTCATTCTTTATCACGGCCTCGTGCAATAGCAGATCGTTCTTGAGTACTTGTTAATGAAATTAAAAAGAATACAAGGTCATTGAAAAGTAAAGAAATGAAAATCGCTCTTTTATTTAATTCTCTTTCCAATAACTTACTTTGTGCCATTTTCTTATTCAAAACTTCGTTTTCAATCGTCTCACTAATGTTCAAAGGTGTGGGAATTTTCCCCTTCGATGTTTCTCCTTTGTCCATCATTTTCTTCGTTTCTCTAGTTATTTCTTTTCTTATTTTCTTTCTCACGTCAATCTCGATAAAAGAATTAGGCAGATATAAAAGTATTCTAAGTCGTTACATGAAAAGCAATTGAATTATGACAATCAAAGTTTTCAAAGAGAACTGTATGTATGTACATATGTATGAAATGTATATTTTAAAAATGGTAAAAGTTCACTTTTACGAGAAATGCCAAAAGCTTCTGCATATTTCAATTTGTTTGAAAATATGATGCTATAAGTACTACTCGCATCATTTGGAAAATATATATACACAAAATGGCATTTAAATAGAAATTTTTTTAGAAAGGTGTTTTATATTAATAAACAAAAAACATCTCTAAAGAGAATTGTTTTGTAAAAAAGTAAATTTTTCTATCACTTTATTTAACTTTTCTGAAATACTGTTATAATTTTTCACTGAAAAATACTATTGTACAGAGCAATAATTAAAATCAAAAATTAAAGTGTTTTTATTTAATGTTTCATCCTATGTATATATATATATACATATATCGTGTGAAAGAGCGGTCTCGTGCTACAGGAATAGAACTATTTAATGAATGAAGAAGAACGAATGAATCGCAAGAGAATACTGCTATAAATCGCTTTAAATTAGTGGTAGTAGGAAAAAACAGAAAAGGGGGAGAAGATGCGTAAGAAGGAAAAGTAAATCGTAGAGAACACATTGTAATGTCTAGCACGAAGCGGTGGAGGGATGATAAAGAAATTGACACGTTTGAAACTAGAATGCGAAAGAAAAAAAGTTGCTTCCATGAAATATCTTAACCTCGTAGATATTAATTACTCATTTTCTATGTAATGCATCGAAATAAACTATTTCGAATTTTAATTTTTTTTCTTTTTTTTTATTAAAAAGAAAAACAATGAAAATATTTTAAGTTAAATTTTGAGTTGAATTTTTGTTGAATGAAAGTTGAAAATCGATAAGAGTTTCAAAGGATTTTTAAAATATAGAGAGATTAAAAATGTATCATTCGTGATAGAAATATTTAAGTTTACGTTGAAACGTCACGACAGAGATTTTCCTCTATACCGAAAAGTCGTAATATTACATTGGCCGGGGGCAATATTTTTCCTTTACCATTGAAATAACTCTCTTTTTCTCTCTCTCTCTCTCTCTCTCTCTCTCTCTCTCTCCCTCACCCTCTCCCTCTCTTTAGCAATGTAACGACGTCAGTGAAAGAAGCACTCCAATATATATGGTGTATACATACCTATCCAACTGTGCACACACTTGCACACATTATTTCTATTCGTGATATATACGCGATGTTTTACAGTGCTTATTTACGGTTCAGAAGAAGTGAACAAGGAAAAGAAAAAAGAGAAGGAGAAAAATGAGAATCAAAATTAAGGAAGAGAGACTTGGATAACGTTGAATGTGAACGAGGAAATATAAATGAAACAAAACAAACAAATATTTAACTTGGATGAGAATTTTGTTTTCGTTGAGAATGAAAAGGTTTTTAATCGTTTTGATAAACTAAACAAATAGCTGGATTAAAAGAGAGAGAGAGAGTGAGAGTGAGAGAGAGTGAGAGAGAGAGAGAGAGAGAGAGAGAGAGAGAAAGAGAGAGAGAGAGAGAGAAAGTATATGTGTGTGTGTGTGTGATATTTCTACAACGGAGGAGGAATTTAATTAGGTCGTATATTCAGAACGTACGAACCTTTTCATGTGTCCTCCACTTCGAAAACCTTTGAACTGTCTTCGTGAATGTTACACGCCCTTTTTCGTATTTTTTTCGTATTATCTCGACTCGATATGAAATAATGATTGATCATGTTACAAAATTTCTTCAAAAAATGTAGGAAAACGTTTTCGATGATGATTTATTCTTTGAAAATCGATGAATGTATTTCAAATTATTAATGATCAATTAACCGCAGAAAAAGAACAACGATGACAAACAACACCAGAAAGGAATGCTACGTTGACATAGTATTTTTAGACACGTCATGATGCATGCGAACATCGACGTTCACGTTACAAAGGGCAACATGCTACTGGTCAAATCAACCCCATTTCACCCCCGAGCCAGCCGCAATGTCAGGTCGACGGCAGCGCTGCCACGTGGTATTTTCGCCCACTATTTCGAGAGCAAATTTGCTAGAGAAAAATGACCTTTTTTTATGATCTTTACTTAAAGTTTGACGATCCTATCAAGCTCGTAACAGTTCATTCATTTTTTATTTATCATTCTTATCAACGATCTTGTTATTCTAGAATTACACAAATCTTCTGTTTTGAGAATTACGATGTATTTAAAAAAACGATTACATTTCTTATTCTAAGAGACAATTTTTCTTTTCTTCTTCTTTTTTATCTTCTTTTCGTTTTTATTTCTTTATTCTAATTAAATAATTTCTTTTTCGTATATTCAGCTTTATGATTCATTTAAACGAATATCAATGCGTCCTTTTCTACTTCATCAGAGATATAAATTCTCCAAGAGAACGAAAGAAGGGATGAGAAACGTGGATTTAAATTTAATTCGGTCAAACGTTCGATCGACTTCTGTTCTAAAGATCGAGTATAAAGAGCCGACGTAGTTTTTGTTCTACCACAGGTTTGCTTTTTTTCTTTCTTCTTTTTCGTTGTTCGCTTGAAAAGCACTCTTTTTATTCATGGCTTTCGATTTGCAATTGTATTCACGATCGTAAATTCTCGACTCGTATTTTCGATAATACGGCAGCCATTTTGTGCCGTGAAGAATTAATTTCAATTCCCCGATTGTACCATTGTATCTAGTTGAGCCAATCTGTAAGAAAAAAATCGATCTCTATTTTTTTTCTAATTTTATGTAAATGTATAATTATTATGAATTATACTTATGTAACCTTATCGAATATGTGTAGGATCCAAGTACCATGAGGATTTTCACCCCAAGAAGCCACGGACATGAATTTCCATTTGTCGAAACCTTCAGAAGAATCATCCAATTGTCTCGGACTCAATAATTGTACTTTCGTACCTTTAACGAATTAAACGAAAAAATAATATTTATGGTATATAAGTATAAATGAAGTAAGTTTATTTCTGTTTACTACAAATAAAGTGTTCCAAAATGATATAAGAAAATATTTGTCATTTCTATTTCATTCTTTCATTCTTTCATATTTTCATTCTTTCAAAAAAACTTCTTTCCTAAATGGCTCATTATCGTTATGTGAGAGAGGACTGTACATATACATATACATGTGTGTGTATCCACCAGAATTATTATGAAATCTAATGATTTTATTGCAAAACACCAGAACAGGTCAATTTTGTTTTCGAAGGAGACAAGTTCTTATCATAAATTAATAATACTTATTTTGAACTAGCCTCCTAAGATAGATGGCAAATCATTTCAAAAATCTTAAATGGCAATAGGGATAAGTGATATATCATTTGAAAGATCTTTTAATTCTCTTTACAATAGTGTAATTTTGTGAAAATAGAGAGTTAACCCAAAATGGATAAATTTATGATAAGGACCTGTTCCTCTCGAAAATAAAATTAGTCTGTCTCGATATTTTTCGAAAAAATCATTAGATTTCATAATAATTCTGGTGAACACTTTGGTTTGGAACGCTATGTATATATATTAGACTGTGTGTATATATATGTATATACCTGATGGCGCAATTAAATACATTTCCAAAACACCACGACGAGAATATTCGAGATTCATCTCGATCTCGACATGCTCTAAAAAAGCTATCTCATTTCCGCTACTCGAACATTTGGTGTTTGCCTCAAAATATAATGTTTTAATCACTCCGTGAGTCAGTCTCCTATCCAATCTGTATCAAATTGAAATAAAATTTCTAATGTACAAATTACGAGTTTAACATTCGTTAATAGATTACATGAACTCCATGCTTACACGAATTCCATGGGGACTTCGCATATGTTTTTCTCCGGCACGTTCGTCCAATTACGTGCAAAATTTACGAGGGCGTACGCATTCATAAGACCAAAACCGAAATGTAAATTATACCAAAATCCTGCTGCGTTCTTCAACCATCCAGGATTTTCACTGAAAATTATAAAATTCTGAAAAATTAGCATTGTCCTTTGAAAAGTTTCTTCTTATTCTTACTTTAATGATTTATACTCAGATGTCCAAACGATCAAATGTTGAATGTCCCTCCATGTCAAATTTTTGCTATAAAATTAATAAAAAGTAAACTCGTAAAAAATGGTAAAAATAAATAAATAATTATTAAAATAGTTATTTTTATCAGAGCTTGTACTTCGCTTGAAGAGCAAGAGCTAATATTCCAGCTGCCAAGGGTGCAGAAGCAGAAGTACCAGTGTGTTTAGTTGTACAAGTGTTTCGTAGATCAGTCGTCGCCTAAAAAAGAATCATACTTCAAATAGAGGCATGCACTACTATAAGTATATAGCACAATTTACTTTTATTCGTCGTGGTGTTAATCATAAACTCGATACGATATACTCACGATCATTTGATCTTGATACGCTCCACTGCTATACGTGGTCGCTAATATCGCAGGACACTTTTCACTGTACCAAGGAGATCGACCAGTTTGACTTGCCGATCCAATCGCCACGGTATATATACTACCAACGTAACCATCACATCCGCAATTATCATAGTTTGATCCACCATTACCCGACGCCCATACGTATATACTACCTTTACCATTTCTTCCCTAAATTAAATCAACATAATATTAGTAGTATCATTTATCATGTTTCTCTAAATATATTTCATGTATTAATAAAGAGATATTTAATTTAATAATAAAAACGACATATTTTTCATACGTCATACGTTATGTTCAATTACATTTTAATATGCTTTATAAGATAGGATTGGTCTAAATTGTGAATTTAACATAATAATATTATATTCATGATCTAAATAAATATATAAATATATAAATATATAAATAACTAAATAACTAATTAAATCGATACATTTTTTTTTTATTAACACCTTATTGATACCACGATCGATCGCTTCTCTTGCGAGTCTTCCAGGAGCTTCCAAACTTTTTCCATCGTCTGGTGGTCCCCAGGAAGCCGTATAGATATCAACGATTTCCGGTTTGAATCCAAGTGCTTCACCCTCGACTCGATCGTTCACAAAACCATCGAGTAATTTAATTCCACCTATGGACGCTTCGAAAGCCACACCAACTCCACACTTTCCATTATTTGCTTCCATTGCTATTTCACCGGCACATCTTGTTCCGTGGGCGTTCGCTCCTAAAAGATTCAAAGAAAAAGAGAAAGAGAGAGAGTGAATCTCTAAAGTTATCATAAATGAACACATAAGGAAAATCGATACAATTAGAGATACCAGTAGCTTCGTATCGTGGCATTGGATCGTTGCTACCTTCGTTCACGTTGTAACTGATATCCGGATCCTGAAAATAATATATCGAAAGTTAGATTTACGTGACGTTACGTAACTTTAAACTCATATAACTTTTCAAGCTTTATTTAATTTTTTTATCACAAAATTAATTATTAAGTAATATCCAAAAGTTAAAGGTTGCTAAGTATAAGAGTAATTTAGCATAGTATAATATAGTTATACTAATATAAATTATGCTTTCTATAGTATAGTTATGATAGTATATTATAAATTAATGCTTAATATAGTATAGTTTTACTACAATTTTCACATTATATAATTTTTTGTTTATATACGAAAAAAATAGACTTGAAACCTTATTGTTTAAAATTGTTTAATGATTTGAATTAATTCAATTTCTCTCACATAATTATTACGTAAATCATCATGATCATGTTCCAGGCCATCGTCTAAAACGGCGATTCTCACTCCACGTCCAGTCACTCCCAACTTATAAACAGGCAACACATTGAGATCTAATTTCGGAAGTTTCTTACTCGTTCTAGTATCTTGCTATAACAGAAGTAATTTAAATCGAAATAATTTAAACAAAAATATAAAAATTAATATTTGAATAACGCTATTTAGTATATTTGTGTTATTATTACCAAATACCATTCCAAATCCCAAAGCTCGTCATTAAATAATGCTTTGCGATTTAAATTATATGTATCCGTCAAATAAATAGGTAGATATTTTCTCTTGTCGTTCTCGATCGTATTCGATGATATTCCATATAAACTCCATAGGAGACGCTTTTCTCGTCTCAAAGGTTTCTCTGAATCAAATATCAATGGAGATACGTAGTCACGTTTCTCTCGACGTACGAATTTCTGCTGCTCGACCCAACTGATCTACAAGATAAAAAAGTATTATATCGATCTTTGAGATTTATTAATAAAATACTTCTTTCGTTAAATATATGCATGCCTATATATGCATATATATATATATATATATATATATATATATGTACCTATATATAGGTACATATAATATAATATACTTAGCAAAAATAAATAAAATACAATGAAATATCTTTTTCAACATTCATGATTGCAATAAGAATCGTCACAAGCTATCACGGAATAAATCTAAGACAGAAAATGAGAAGAAAAGATGAAAGAAAAATAATAACACATAAAAAAGGTCACCCTAGAGCTCGAATTAAAGGTTGCCATTGACGAGACGTAGCCTCTCTTCTTTTGACCTGGTTTATCGTTCTTAATCCATATATATGTGTCTTCAAATCCAAGAACCTGTTCGATGAAAAAATTATAAATATACGAATGAAAAATACATAATTTTATAAGAACGTCGAAACTTCTCAATATTCATTGTTTATATTTTTAATTTTAATATTATATTTATTAAATATACGATATTAATTTTTCATCGATTTAAACAAGCAGGAACGAAAAAAAAAGTCGAATTAATCGTGAGATTAAAAGCCATCCTCGCACCCTTCTTTCATTCTAACGTTATAAATAATATCGATAAAACATTTCAAGAGGCATTGTAACGTTTTCGTCCTTCGTATCAAGAAAAGGGATACTTTGATCAGGATATCATACGAACACGGTTGGTATACTGAACGAACGTGTCTTTTGGAGAAAACTAAGGGAACTCGAAGTGGGGTATTCAATGTGTGTTATTATTATACAATGCCACGTGATTTTTTGTCCTATCCTTCTTATAGGGGATCCATATGTGTCGTGTTACGATCCCCAAAAGAGGTGTAAGGGGAACATAATATAAAATACATCAGAGAAAGAAAGAGAGAGAAAGAGAGAAAGAAAGAGAGAAAGAAAGACAGAGAGAGAGACAGAAAGACAGAGAGAAAGAGAGGGAGACAGATACTACAGGCAACCCTCTTATAACACGATATTCTGAGAACACGGTAAAAAAATTACGAAATATCTTCTTATAATACAGTACTCTGCAAACACGGTAAAAGAACTACGAAATATTCTTCTAAAACATAATATTCGAGGATACAGTTTTAATATAGTATATATAATTTTTTATAAATTATATAATATATATATAATATATTATTTTTATTTATAATATATTATTATATATATATATAATATATTATAATATATATATATAATATATTAATTTTTTAATAGTAAGGATTGCATAAAATAAATGAAATCCATAATGCAATGATCAGAGCAACGATTTGAATACGAACATTTCTAAAAATCACAAATAAATAACCAAAGCTAAACTCCACAATCGAATTATAATACGACTTTCTAATGACAAATTTGTCAAATTTTTATTTTATCTACTTTATTTCAAATTTTTGAATATCTTTTTTATATTTCATTTTTATTTTTAAGTCATTAAAAATTCTTGAATCACATCCAAATAATGTTTTATTTAATCATATCAAATTTGACATGAAACGAAAACTCAACTTTTTTTATAGTCCTAAAGTATTTTATAACATTTAATACATTTTTCATATAATACGAAATGTATTCGCCTAATTTGTACTTGTAATTTCTCATAATAGGGTACGAATTAACCGTATTCCGAGGTTTGCTTGTAATAGAAATACTAATAAAGTCTTAATTCTCCTTTATTCTACGATCTCTTCGAAACTATCGAGACCATTTCTCACTAATTTTCATTCCTTATAATTATTGATTTCTATTCAATCGTGCTCGGCCTTTGCGAAGAATTTCAATGAATTGAATATGAAATAAACTAATAATAATTGGTTTACTTTAACAATTGATCGAATAAAATCTTCCAATTTATTTTTTCTCTTCCTTGAATTAAATTAAATTTATTTCTTCTTTCTTTTTTGTTGCTTAAAAATTGCGGTAAAGATATATTCAATATTGTAACATCGTTGAAAGGAACATTAGATTTATCGTTGATAACGTACGTACGAATCAACCTATGTTTGGCAAGCACTTAAGATTAGATTGATCTTTCCCGGATTATTACCAGAACGACTGCTGCTAACAGATGTCAGATATATATGGGTGACCTCATCGTAATATTGGCGAATGTTTTTGTAAAATGACGATATTATGACATTTATGAATGACATTATTTAATCATTTCTCCTAGATCTAAAGATTCCTTTATTGATATATTTGATATGATTGATATGATTGATATGATTGATATGATTGATATAATAAACGATATTTACCGGACCAAGATAAGTATAATCGAATTGTTTTGCCAATAGAGACGCTACATCAGCTCCACCAGTTATTCGCAAAACCCATTCGTTATGATAATTTCCGGCTTTAACGTAGACACACGTAAAAATAGTAATAATAAATTGAATTAATATTAATCGCTGAATTATGGTATGATTAAACGGTCTGTAAAAAATGAAAATAAATTGTTGATAAATCATACCTTAACACAAAATACGTTAATTATTATACGAACCCGTCCATTAAGACTATCGACTAGATTTATTAAAAACCAGTAGATATATTTCAATAACACCTGAATTATTTTTTTTAAAAATTAAACACCACACTATGTTCGTATCGGACCATGTGTAGTCGCGAAAACGAAGCTACTAAGTCAGTTAGCGAAATGATAATGGCAGATGGTCGAACCAATGCGTGTGAGTATTAGCTGGGATCTGGCTATGCTCTTATGAAAACTCACGCATTTGTCTCTCCATTTTATCCACAAGGTTGCTTGGGTGGAAAAATATTTCGATAGGATGAAATTGATATTCTAAAATAAAGTAACACATATATGCTTGTATATGCATAATATGTACGTATTATACAGGATGTTTCCTTTAACTTTTAATGTTAGAATATTTCGTGAGCGACATAATCTATACAAAAAAGTTTTTACAAATATTCTTTAGCATGAAGGAGGATATCATATGGTGCAAATAATTTTTTTATAGATCGAGTAGTGGACGAAATTTCAAAGTCAGATACATTCTTTTAAATGAAACCATATATTTTTCTTTTCATAATATGATGACAATTGTTGAAACATATTCAACGAACTATAATATTATAACTGAGTGCAACAAAATTCCCAAAATTTGAACAATTGATGCAAATTGAAATAATTGTTGAACTTCTTATCGATAGCAGTTTGAATGGTCAAAAATGTTCAATATTATATTCGCATACTCTCATGCTCGCATTATACTCGCATATTCCTTACATTATTATTCTATGCATCCCTTATATCATTATATTGCCCATTCCTTATATCATTATTCTGCACTTACATTACATTATCAGTCTGCACTTATCTTATATCTTATATTCTGCGTTTTTTTACACCCTCATTTTATACTTTATACCCTCATTCTATTTTTACCTTATAGTCTATACTACGAATTCTGCGTTTATTTTGCACTTATTGTACGCTAACCTTGTGCTTACTTTGCGTATTACCATCAATAATGATGTAAAGAATGCGCAGATTAATGATATAAAGCAGTTCTCGATATTTGCAACATCTCGGCCCATGTTAATAATTAATTATTACTATTCATATTCATATTAAAGTTCAAATCTGTATTTAATTGTAATTACATTGCAATACTACTAACTTGCAAAGAAACAGTACACAGTATTACAAAATTTTAGAACCAAATATAGACTGCCTTGATCTTCAATTTCAGTCGAAAAATTTTCTTTTGTAGTAAAGTCGTGGACGTATAAATTGATCAAAATATTGAATTTAGTTTATATAGATGTACATATCTATACAAAAGTATAGTAAAAGCAATAAATTTAAAAAAAAAAAAAACATGACTCAAACTGTGTGCGCATTATTGATCAATCGACGGCAAACAGATTGCCAGCAATCAGTCACAAAAGACCAGGCGATCAAATTCGGCAATCAAACTCTGCAACTCGAATTTGTCCGTATCATAAAATCTAGTTTTAATGGCGAATTTAAGTATACGTAGTGAGGAAGGTCACCTTGGACCCCTTGAACACATTTGTCAGTGTCTGATCTTCAAAAAATTTGTTTGTGATACAAATGAGTGCATTTGATTCAATGTACTTCATTGGTCCCGGTGACCAATTTGATCGCCTGGTTTTCTTATTGTTTGTCGATCTGGTCACCGACGATTAGTCAACAGTATGCATACAAACATATAAGTGTATTATTTTTGCATAACATAATTCGCTTCATAAATAACCGCCCTCTATGACTGCGATTACCGCATGCTTCTTTCCAAGATCTTCAGGAGCTCTCAGGTTCTTTCCAGAAGGTCCTGTTACACGTGGTTATTTTACTTGTTGCTACTAGAAGCAACAACTAAATCACCACATCAAATACTATTAACTTGTCACATATAATTGCTAGTGATGAGATCTGCAGCTTCGAGTCGCTTCATTTCATCAGTCATGATAAACAAAAAACTACATATAATAATATAATCTCAATACAAGTTGTAGCACGTGCTAAGTAGAAACGATGACACGATTGACTTATCACATGCAATATTACAGAAATTTTTCACGGTAAGTCACATGACCACTAAAATAACATATTCCTAGCAAGTAGAATTGAATGTTTAATTCAAATTGTCGCGTGCGTTTATAACCGTTACTTGAAATAATAACGGGAACTAATTTGTCACACAATAGTAGCGAATAAAGTCTTCAAATGTGACTGGACCTTAACTGTTCCTAACAAATAATTCAACATGTCGCATATATTCTTACAATTCAGATTAACGGATGATTATATTTTATTTAAAAAAATTAAAATGATAAATTCTATTGGATATTTTTGACCATTCAAACTGTTATCAACAAAAAGTGATTCAATGATTATTTTATTCTGCATTAATTGCTCACATTTCGCGAATTTTTTTTCACTGAAGTTCACGTGAAGTTCATAGTATTATAGTTTGTTAAATTTTTTTCAAAAAATAGCATTTTACTATAAAAAGAAAAATATATGATTCCATTTGAAAAAAAAGAATTTGAATTTGAAATTTCTTCCACCATTCGATTTGTAAAAGAATTATTTGTACCATATGATATCCCTCTTCATATCAAACATTTGCAAAAACATCTTTTTGATAGATTCAGTCCCTCATTAGATATTTTAATATCGCGAGTTAAAGGAAAGGTCCTGTATAATACATGACAAACTTTTCTCTTCGAATTATCAGTAATTTATTTTCAATTTAAATAAAAGACAATGTGATAAAATATATGCGCATCTCTTTTTTTCTCTTTCTCTATGTATTTGTGTATTTCAACACATTACAATACCTTTTAATATGCATAAACATCTTGGTATACTTCTAAACAGTAGCATTTTATATTTATATATTACAGAATACTCTTGGTTATTCATTATAAAGAATTTGTACTTTATTAATACAGAATGTATTTTTCTCTTGACGCTTTCTATCCAACGATTATTTATCGCCGACTTCTCTTTGTCTTATTAATCAAAATTAGAGCGTGCATAAAATACAATCGTTGCCTTTAACGTATATATAATATTGTATGTTACTATATATATATATATATATATATATATATATATATATAGAGAGAGAGAGAGAGAGAGAGAGAGAATTATTATTATCTAAACTATGAACATCGATAATGGCAGATTTACGATTGTAACTAATGGAATGAATAATATTGCACGTACAAATCTGTAACATTCTCTTTTTTCTTTTTTTTCTTTTTTTCTTTTTTCTTTCTCAAACTAAACACGTTTCTAAATAAAACAGCAATGATAAAAAGGCTCAATATTGTCGAAGATTCTTAACAAATTACAAGAACGATAAAAACCAAATCTATATCGAAATAAATGAATTAAAAAAATATTGATATAATAAAGAAATATTTATGACAGCGATAAGACCTACAACATCTGTATATTACACATCGTCATGTATTCTTAAAAAATTGAAACGAATTCTGATCCGTTTCTTTTTATGCTGTATCGAAATATACAATATTTTGATTAAAAGATATAATTTCGCTATTTTAATTATATTTAGCGTATATACTTTCGACAAAGGCACATTACAGAAATTGAGTAGAACCCTGTCTTGTTCCGTTTAGATAATAATAAAAATTTTGTAATCATGATATATGATATTTAATAATGTAAATTTCTTAGGAAAAAATTATTATTGCTTTTGTTTATTCATAAACGATTAATCTTCGACATCCTCGGCGTCTAGTATATTTTTAAAATAAAATGGCTGAAAAATGTATCCTTCTCCTTTATAGAATTTACTCATAAATTCCATCCTGAAACACGGAAAGAATAAATTTCCATAGATATAGAATCTTGCAAATAATTCATATGAATTCGTGAGGAGTAGATCAAAATTTAACGTACCAATGAAGCCGAAGAGTATGAAGAAAAGCGGATAGTCCTTCCATTAACACGAGAATACAAACTGTGAAAAACGCCCAGGCAGCGAAGGTACAGAACAGAATAACGCTTGCAACGTAATTACTGTCTACAGCTCTTAATCCCATTCGTAAAACTCTACTCCAAAGGACTTCAGATAATTGAGAATGAGCTAAAGACAAAGCCCAAAGACGTAAATAAGAAGCAGTGTGAGAGACTGTTGATAAAACATATTCTATCGTATGAATGGCTTGATAGATCATCAATTCGCTAAAACTGTTATCGTGATCTTGATTCACGCTTACAGTTTGACTTATCGAAGGTACATTCTGCAATTCTATATCTTGAGAGGCATTACCGTTTCTCTGAAATTCAATTAAATTCATTTATCTTCTTATTTATGGTAAGAAATTGACATTTCCTACATTCAAAATACTTACGATAATTTTTCCATCACTTAATAATTTTGGTTTCGAACAAAACAATGTACAGAGCGGTTTACCGAATAACATTACAGGGATGCATAGAAGTGCGATAAGAACAAAGCACATTTGCATCGTCTCCTGACCATCGAACATGTACTCGTAACAACCTTCTTCTACCTTGGCATGTTGGAACAGCATCATATTAATAAAAGTATTTAACACGGATGGTGCACAGCCTGGTCTGAACCTTAATTCTGTCATAAATGTTCAATATTGTGTCAAATTTCTTAGTTGAATATTCTGTCATAATTATGTCAAAAATATTATGTGTAAATATTAATCAATGACAATGATAATAATAGACAAGGTGAAATTATTTGTTATAAGTTATATACCTGGCGAAGTCGCATCATACATGACCCATTTAGCGAACATTAAAAATGCCATGTAAAAAAATAAGACAAGCAGAAAGATTAATTGCGGAAGAAATTCGAAGATCAAACTTGAATATTTCTTGAAATGTCTGTGATCAAGAAAAGAGAAAAAAAATAAATTTCGATTAGTATTCTTCTAAAGCAATTTAAATTAATTTTATGTCATTCGAATTATCAAACACTTACATTATATTAACAACACTCATACAAACTCCGAATAACATGTGAACGACTCCGAATATTATAGACAATTTCATTTTATAAGAATTAAGGAAGAGTATCTTATTTTCGGCGATCATCCAAATGGGATCAACACCGAGAGGATAGGGTGATTGTAAGTAAGCTTCCGTAGCTGGATCCAATGTGAGCGCATGAAAATCTTTTATAGTCGTATAATTGTAATTGTTTCTCCAACTGGATCCAAAAATATTTAAGGACTTTGCAAAAACGTCATTATAGATGATACCGATATAAACAGAAAAGATACCCATCAGCAAGATAATATAACGTCCATGAAAAAATATACTTGCTATTTCATTATCAAGCTTTTGTTCCATGATCTTTTTTTCTCGAAGTATCATAGTCGCAGCAAAAAGTATCAGTATTATACCTGTAAAATAAATTTGTGTTAATTCGATAATATTGATAAAGGTATTGTTTATTTGTAATAATAATCGACACTCACCGTGACCAGCATCTCCAAACATAACACCGAAAAGAAAAGGAAAAGTGACGATCGTGTAAAGAGCCGGATTGGCTTCACGATAAGAGGCTATACCGTAAGCGTCTATTAAATTCTGAAAACCTCTAGTGAACTTATTTGTCCTATTAAACGTTGGAGGATCCTCATCCGTTTGAATTACGTTGAGGAAAGACGGTATTGAACTTCCACAGAGCTTCTAATGGAAAATAACTGTTATATACGAGTTGGTGATCTAAAAATAAAGATGGCCCACGTAAAGTGTTATAAACTATTTTTATCGACGCAACCCCTTGAATATACTGTTGAAATATTCTGATATAAATAAATAAATATAACAAATTCTAATACTATATATGGGCCATTTCGAATAGTTTGAAAAATTGATTTTAAAATATAAAAACTCTTAATTTTCAAAATCAATTTTTCAAGATGTAGATCGATATAAGAAAAACCTACCGATCCTTCCGTTAAACAAGTCTGTACAATTCTAAGATCGGCAACGGGTACCCAACACTCTCCTATCAAACATTTCTTCGAAACGTCCATGTTGAAGAGATTCATTGTGTGATAAATAGCTTTCATTTTACGAACCATAATGCTCCAATTGAGAAGCTCTTTAGCTACGCTATGTAAGACACGTTGTCGATGATCTTGAGTTTGATTTAGAACCTGCAGACAAATGAGAGATGGGGAGAGAAAAACATGCAAAGAGGGAGATATAATATTCATAATCAAGAAATTGATCGAGTAAACTCGATATTCCGATGTAGGTTCTCACCAAGTTAAGATCCTCCAATCTTATTCGCACGTCTTTGGCCATTTCTTGACGTTCAGTGTGACTGCTTGGACAAGGGTAGAGGGAAGCATGAAATCCAGTGCAGACCTTCTTGATACGACTTTTCAATTGTTCACCTTGGAAAAAGGCGACGAAAGCTGTTTTATAGATTTTGTTGCCCTAAGGAAAAATCAGAAAAAGTTAAAATGCATTAACTCTAACATGTACATATTACTGGTATATAAGAACCAATTAAAGAATAAATAAATAAGTCTGCATTACACAAAAGAACCAAAAAAAAAAAATTGTACACGAGGACAATAAATATCGAACGTTTCGATTTTGCAATGAAAAGAAGAAAGAAAATGACACTAACGGTAGCTGGATCCTCCAATGGCTTCTCAAGTTCGGCTTGACGAAGGAATACATTTCCACGAGATATTCTCCAAAGCATTCTCTCGAAGGTAGGTACTCGCTCACGGTTAATCACTCCAGCAACGAATCTAAAATAAATGAAATTATATCATTATCAGTCGTAATATAAAATTTAACATAATCAATGAAATAATTAGATAATATGAGAGAACTTACTCGAGTCGACCTCGACTCGACGCACTCGGATTCTGTGCTTCCTCGTTAATCAGAGCCCTAGTAATCGAGTCGTTGGCCTCTTCCTGTTGATATAGAAGAAGAAGAAACGACTCTTGATTCTTCGACAAAACGGTAACATCGATTACACGAAGAAGGATGGCGCTATGAGAGGAAAAGCTGCTGAACTACTTTTAGGTACCTCCGTGAAAAATACTTGCGTCTTCTCGAGGACGTGCCATAATTCCGTCAGCTCGAGATAGTTGCTTTTCAGATTGACCGCGTTGTGGCTCAGCTCTAGTATGTCGTTCTCCGTTTTCTCGAGATGCGCCTAAAATTACAACGATTCTTTATCTTACGTTGATATCAAAGAGGATGAAAAAAAAAAAGAAAAACAAAAAATGAAAATATACTAACCTCGAGATTTATGATCTCACGTGGATTAGGTGCGCGTGGTAACTCTGATAAATTATCGGGTATAGGTACATCATCCTTTCTCACTTCCGCTTCGATATATCGAAGTTTCCGTTCGAGTTCATCGCATCTTCGAACTTCGTTAACGAATTTTCGTTGAAAATAATTCTGATCTCCATTTAGCTACGAGAAAGTCGATAAGAATTGGCCTTTAATGGACAGATTCTTGATAATTAACGATTAAATCATATTTAGGAAAATAAAAGATGATATTAAAAAGAATCTTCCATGCGATTGAACTTACATCACGAAACTGCACCGTACCAGTTTCTCCAAGTTCAGAAACGGAAAGATAGGCAGTCTCAGGTTGGATAAATAACTGGCAAAGGGCCATTTCTTCGCTCCTGAACATTGCCCCCATCTTGAAGGCGATTTGATTTACCCTAGAAATACATAATAACTTGAAGAGAAATTGCTTTTTTCAATTCTTTTGTAAATTAAAATTTCTACAAAAAGGAAAAAAAATTAATAAGACAAATTTGTGTCCCACTGATGATCTATAAAACTCAATTTACTCGATCGTCAATGATGTGAACAAAGAAATTTAAATATCGCTGTATCGCAGCCATAATTAGTGTTCTTATGATCTCGTTCAAACATTGATATAAGATAAGTACCATGAAGCAACCTCGATTTTCACCTTGATCGCGTTTAAAAAATGAATATCTTCAAATGTTTTTTCCTAAGAATTTCTTCTAAAGACAGATATATATATATATATATATATATATATATATATAAAAAGAGTATATAGAATTCATATGTAGGTGTATATAAAAATTAGAAGAACATATACAAGCGTGTAGATGAAAAAGAAAAGAAAAATATAGAGAAAAATTACTTCTCTCTCGAACATGCTCCCGAAGTTGTCGCGATGTATACATTAACGAGACGAGTTATTATGGTTGAGTAGGCAAAGAAAAAATATAGAGATGTCTATAAGATAAGATCTCTACAAACGGCTTATTCGCATTTACGTAAGTGTTATATAGCATGAGATAAACAATTTCAATTTCTATATCCTGGTTTCCTGTAAAAAACTCAATTCTTCTTTTCAAACAAATTCGGTCACGAAAATAAAAATAATAGAAAAATATATGACTTTGATTTATTCGTTATATGGAATGAACAATTCAAAAATTATTAAAACTTGAAAAACGAATTCATTGTATTGAAAGTTCACATTTATTCTATGAAAAAATATCCTTTATCGTACAATTTGTAACATTTTCAAACGCAAGATGAGTAGCAAGAGAATAAACACATAAAAAAAGAGCATAAAATTGTGGAAAATATAAAAAACAATAGACCAAATACCAAAGAAAGATAAAAACTAAACTTCTCTCATTGCTGATAAGAAGAAAACTACTCGTTTAAAAATCCACGTAACTCGACTGCGTAACGTAATGTAACGAAAGTGAAAATAATAAAAGAGCGAGAAAAAAAGAACATTCTAAGAGACGGGAGCGCACAATAGAGATAACGATGAGAGCTGGAAAACGAACAATTTTCACGTGACTTTCTTCTCTGACAATAAATCAATCCTACGAATCGCGCGAAACCATTCGATAAGATCATAAGATATAAAAGGAAAGAAAACAAAGTAAAGCATGAGCAGGGAAGGGAAATGTAGATAAATAAATAGATAAAGAGACAACGGCTAAAATAATTTAGTCTTTCGATTGTCAAACGAGCGAAAAGTGAAATTTGTTCGACAATGAAAATAAATGGAATACAATCGATTACACAAACAAAAAATCTCAAGTCCATAATACAAACGGAAAAATACAGAGGTTGGACAAAATAATGGAGACACAATATTTCCATCATTTTCTTTAATTTCTATAAATAAATAAAGAAATAACAAATAAAAAATAATCGAAATCATTTTGCCTTTCGATTATCGAATAAATGATAAATTAATCTCGTTTGACGATGAAAAACAATATCAAAAATTTTAA
This sequence comes from Vespa velutina, assembly GCF_912470025.1. Taxonomy (NCBI): domain Eukaryota; kingdom Metazoa; phylum Arthropoda; class Insecta; order Hymenoptera; family Vespidae; genus Vespa; species Vespa velutina. The sequence goes on along the minus strand of NC_062189.1, from coordinate 10,993,158 downwards.
AAAGATTTCTCAAAAAGTAAATGCAAAATTTCAAAAAAGAAAGAAAAAAGAAAAAAGGTAAATTCAATATCAACCTAAAAAAAACAAATAAAAAAACAATTTTATGACCTTTATCGAACTGCAAACGGGCGTATCTTTATTCAACATAGTCGAGATAATTAACACTTAAAGAATCACAATCCGTTCGTGATTCAATTGGTAATCACGTATGAATAAAAAAGAAAAGAGCAAAAAAAGAAAAAAGATAGAGAAATACGATATATTCTATCTTCGATCGGATTTTAATCATTAATGATCGCAATTATTTAGAAATTTAGAAAATTCTCATTAAATTAAATGAAATAACCGTAACGCGTGTCCACGTTAACTGAGTACCAAAGCGACACTCCTGCGAGACGGTCTTTGATCATGAATTTATCCGACGATAGATTTTAACTGCTAGAGGGTGCAGCCACGCATGCGCTTCGGAAAAGAAAAATAGTGTTGCGTGAACGTACGATAGACGGTAATAAATAAACCTTATTAGCTTAGCTTAGATGGACATTATGACAATGACAAAGAACTTTATTAGTATCAGTATTATTATATATAAAAAAAATTTAATTTCACACCTATTTAAGTAGTTTTTTTTCATAACAAGTAGTTTTTTTTCATACCAAGTTTAGGAAAGAATATTATTGATATTATTTCAAAACTAACCGAACTATAGATACATTACATGTTTATCTTCATCATCATCATCATCATCATCATCATCATCATCATCATCATCATCATCATCATCATCATTATTAGTATTATTATTATTATTATTATTATTATTATTATTATTATTATTATATAGTTATATAAGGTGATATAATTACAGAAATGGTCGAACTATAGTAAATACTTTTAAGATTATTATTATTGTTATTATCATTAATAGCATCATCATCATCATCAGTATTATTATTAATGAGTAAAAATTATTAATAATTAATTGATCGAAATTTCAGATTCTCTCAATCACTTTAAAATATAAACAATAAGTTAAAGATACAAGAAGAATACAATGAATATCTTGTTCATCTTTTCTTTTGTTTAGCATCATTTATACACCCTTGCTTTAATAATAATTTTCCAGGAAAGATTAGCCAGCGAAGTCGATTTTGTGACAATGATCGATCATTTCTTTCTTTATAAGTTTACGAAACGATATTTTGGTTGTTGATTATTATTTTATCATTTATATAATTTGAAATACAGCGCAGCTCTTTAGCAATGAAAGACAATCTGAAATGAAGGGAAAAACGCGTTATTATAATTGTATTATTTGAATATACTTTATCTCCTGATGATTTAGACGTTGATGAGCAGCGACGATAAATCTGAGAACATGTAATTAGAAGAAGCAGTAGTGACAATGTTGTGATCGATTGATTAAGAAATAAAAAAACGAATTGAAAATTTAAATTATTTTTTTTAATCTTTTATAATTTTTCATAATTGTTTTTATAGATTATCCATACAATCAGCAGTACGTGTGAATCTAAGCAAATATTAAAATTTTTTCAATATCGTCACGATCGAATTCTAAAAAGCAATGGTTGGTTAGTAAAAACAAGTGAGTACTCTTATCGTACAATCCATGTTTAATTTATTACATAGAGCTACGTAATATATAAATGGGTATTTCGAGTATGCATGTAGACGATTCTAAGTAATTATTTTGAAATAAAGAAGAAAAAGAATAATTTCTTTCAAACGAATTTAACATGGAATTATCCATATTTAATGTAGATCTCTAAGAACAATATTTTTCTTAACTTTTATTTATTTTTTTTTTTTGTTTAACAAACCTTGAAAAGCAACACCAAAGACGAACACTAAGGAATAGAAGATCAACGAAGACGTAGATTAACGACGAAAGGGAACGAAGTTAAAGTTTCGAACGATCCGGCAGGTGCAACACTGAGCAACGAGTGATTTGACTAGATTCAACACTACGCTCGAATAAATCCCACCTCCTACATCAAAGAGAGGGAAAAGAGTAGTGGTGGAGGTGAGGTGAAGTGAGGTGAAATGAAGGAGGGGCGGAGTAGGGAGGGAAGAGTTGGGGTGTGGACAGAGAGAAAGAGAGAGACCTCGTGATGAACCTCCATAGTCCAACAAACGGATAGATAGCCACCGCCTTCTTTAATAAGCTGTTTTTTCTTTTCTGATAGAGTACGATACGTGATTATCGATTTTTTCTTATTCACTTTACGTATGGATTTTTTGAAAATTGAATTAATCTTAAATCAAAGATGAAAGAATGATTAATGCGACAACTTGAGTTGAACGTTTATTAACACTCATACAACTTGAAAATAAAAAAATAACTTTCACTAAATGTACATCATAGATTATGATCGATTCCTACCTTCTTCCATCACATGATTTACCTGATATATGTACTTATATGGAATACGATATCGTCGATAAAATAATTATAAGCAAGATGTTATCCACATTAGGCATGCTTCACAGATAATCTCTACGATTACCAACGATTACATTCTTTGTTTTTCTACTTTTCTTCGTCTCACAGCAATAACATAACACGTATGTATAGATAAGAAAAAAGCTATAACGACACAACGCAGTTATCTTCGTGTTCTATACACTTTTGCTGCACTCTAAATCAATTTTTTATTATCCAGACAAATAAATCATCATGGCATATATATTCGAGTTACTTCTTCCAAGTAAGATGAATCTACAAGGTGATCGAAAGATTTTTAAAATGAGAAAGAAATTCATTTTCAATGAAGAAATAATACGATCAGATGTGGCTGTATTTGTATATGTGTACACATGTATTAGTCGCTTTAAAAATAATACAAATTCAAAGAAAAGACAGAAATCTCTCGAATGGAGAAAATAAAGAAATGAATTCACGTTGAAGATAATAAAGTAAACACAAAGCGACGTATCTCGTGACCCACATTCATATTGCAATAGTACATATGTTGTATGTAATATTTTACCACACGCGTAATTCGATTTAATTGAAAAGAAAATATTTCACAGGTAGCATTCCAGATAAATTTCCAAACCGAACATTTGCTTTCGAAAGTAATTAAACTAATAACGTCGTTAAGTTTTAAAATGTATCTCCCGCGTCGTATCTCTAATGGTACACAAAAGCATCACAAGATGGCAGTTGCTTTCTCGTAAGTGAACCTTCATTGATAATACATATGTAGGCATTGTTCAAAGAAATTTCTTTATCCTTGTCTTTGGGGAGCAAAGTATTCAATGATCGTTTAGTGAGGGTACTGTTGCTATAACCCATTATTTTAATAACATGCATCCGCGATATAATGTGAGATGCAATTTTTGGAAGCCTCTTTACATTACAAGAGGCTTAGAAATTCTAGTTCTCATTTATAAAAGGTAAAGTTTGCTATCTCCAAAAATCTCGCTTTAAATTTTAAATACATTTTATTATTTTTGACAAGCAATTAAAAAGTAAAAAACAAAAAGAAGAAAAACGCTTAATCAATATGATCAAATATATTTAATAATAAAAGAGATCTCTCCATTACCCGTTAACCACTACTTCTTTTTCACATCTGCGAACAATTAATTAAAACTTTTCTGTATGCAATACGCCAGTTGTATTAGTTTCTTTTCTTCATGTGTGTTTGTTAAGTGTTTTTCGGGCAGTAAATATGTTACACTTGCACAATAAGCACAGATTGTGTAACGTTAAACTCGAAATGCACGTCAAAGAATAGTGCACGCAAGGACGAAAGTGGGCCACTGAGAGCAAATCTGATTTGTAGTTTTTCGCATTGTCCACTAGCTACATTCAAATAAACACGGCTCGCATAGTTATTACACTTTATATGTATAAAACTAAAGTCGAAAGATGAAACACACCTATTTACAACCTTAACCGGTTTATTTGAATAGTAGGAATCTGTATAATCAAATTTAAAGGAAAATTTTCAAGTTCATAATAGTAAATTCATAATATTTTACAATTCGTGATTCATTTTTTACATAAAAAAAAAACAAAAATGAAATTATTTAAGGTAGAAATAAAATATAAGAGACAATATTATAAGAATAAAATGTATTTTCTAGATAAAATATTTTTAATGATTTTAACGATTCATTACATTTATTATCGTGAGAAATTTTTTTGCAAGAATAATGTCTTCGTTGAATGAATGAATGAATTGTGTCTTCATGAAAACCACCTAATTGGTCGAGCCACTTGTCTGATCATCCTCTTTTTAATATTTCATTATTAAATTATCTTATCATTCAACATTATCTTTACATTAACATCTTACACACCGTTTAATCATTCGTATCGTGCAACATGAATTTCAAATTTTTTATAAATATTATAATAATTTATGGAAAAATACAGATAATTTCATAGTTTAATAAAATCTCCCTGAATTATCTTTCGGCTATATCCATATTGAACAAACTTGCCATTGGCAAACGACCTACGTCGAGTACTCGTACAAAATGGCTAAGTAGTTAGAACCTTGGACCGCAATCAACGTTTGAGTGACCTTAATAACCATACGTATATATGCCCATGTACGATAAAGGAAACCGCGAAGTGTCCGCTTAGACATCCGAGATCATCGACGTTCTTAAACGAGGTTAGGTCTTTAAAACAAGAATATGTTTTGTGTATATGTATATATGTGTGTATATATATATATATATATACATAATATAAATGTCATATGTATCCTTTATCCACGCTTCTCGATTCAACTTTCTCTGTTCAAATGAAAATGCAAATTCACATTATTACATAGATACATCTAATTATAGACAACTCATTTAGTATATGCAATTAGTTGAAGATATCAAAGAAATTGACTTTACCGACAATTGACTTTTACTATTCGTGCTGCCCTCCTCCTTTATCAAAATAACAAACCGATAACGCTCAAATCTTTAACTGTAGAGTAAAGCGAATAAAGGAGCACAGTGTGAAACTGAAATCAACCGCGACTTCAGAGAATTTTTTATTTATTGTTACAAAATAAGATAATTTTGCAAAAAGTGTTTCTACAGTAAAAAAATAAACATGGAGCCGTTTTTCATGGATCCATATCGAAAGGTGAGTTTACTATTAACCTTTTGACATCATTGTGCTCGTAAAGACGATGACTTCTTATCATTGAAAGTGAAAGATCGAAGTAAAAAAATAGAAACTGTCCTACTACATAATCTTTCGATTTTCTACTTGAATCATTCGCTTTACTCGAATCAAATGTTTCTTTTTATTCGATTAACATAAAAATTACCGATTTATTTGAATCATATCCAATAATTTGATAGATACTTAAAAAAAAAATAGTTTATTAATCATGATTTTTAATTTATTTAATTTTATGATAATAAATGAAAGAAAAAATGTTATATATTATATTTACATGTTTGTCATAATTATAATGGTAGTAATTACAAATTTCAGTCCACTCTATATATTTACGTATATGTGTATACGTGTAATGTGAATACGTTTGTGTCGATTTAATTGATATATTTTACGATAATAAATGAATGAAGGAAACTAGATTTTAGCTATTATATATTTATAATGATTATAATTTTAGTAAATTATAAAACAAGAAATCTAAAATCCGTCATTTTTGTGTTTGGTAGTTCTAGTATAAAAACTTTCAATGAAAAAAATTTGTAATATTACTTTTCAGCCCACCCTATATATTTATGTATACACGTATGTGTGTGAGTGCATTCATGTCGATTTAGACGATATTAGCAATGCCTGATATGTACTTAAATAATTCCAATAGGCTACGATTGATGTAACTTCTTTCGTCATAGTACGAGTTTCCTTACGATTACTAGTAGTAGTCGTATGGAAAATTACGGAGCCATGTTAAATCCAAAAAATTGTTGATAACTCATTGAAGCGAGACGTCGTTACTCACGACGATAATTCTTTAGAAATTATAAAATGTTTTCTTGTTTAGATGTAATAAACAACTACGAAATACGAAATAAAAAACGTGTATATGTGCGTGCGTGCATGCGTTCTTATTCTTTGTTTTTACATTATTCTTATTAAATGATATAATTATAATGAAAAAAAATCAAAAAATCTTCCTTATCGACCGATCACATTTTTAACGATAGATTTAACAATCAGTCAAGAGTGATTGCTTACAATAACCTTTTTAATAAAAATATTTACTTGAAATTTTATTGCATGTGAAAGCATTATGATTTAAATTTGATATAAATCATATATAGGTATATATCATTCTATTATTGCATATATAATCAAGGCCACATAATCATAAAGCATATTAAGTGTAAGCTCCAGTCTCACTTTGCACGAGGCCATAATTTAAAATCTTTATTCTCACAAACAATAATATAAAAAACAATCAGTATATTTGCTAAAACTAAAACCAGAAGAAAAAAACTAAAAAAAATATGCTTATGAACTTGATTAATTGAAACAGGCCTTTTTTGAGGCCTCATAATATATTGTACCTAAGATATCCAAAAATATAAAGGCGACCCTATATATAATATGTATATTTTTTTCATTTTTCTCATAATATTTAGATAATTTTGTTATATACTCTAGTCCTTATTAATACTAAATTTTATTATATATATATATATATATATATATATATATATATATATATATATATATTATTCTATTATATTCTAAGTAATTTACATACATTTATTCTCATAATATTTCTTTATCGTAATTATATACATAATTCTATTATACTAATATATTCTCCTGTTAAACATGATGTAGCTAAAACAAAGCTGAATTGTATATGTGTTACTTTTAAATTGTAATTTAAATTTTGTTTCTTTTTTATATTTTATTTTTATTTTATATTAAATTAGATTAGATTTTAATTTTATTTTATATTTTATATTAGATATAGCACATACAGTGCGTAGTACAAATGTCATTTGATAGAGAGCTATTCAGTCATTTAAAACCTGTTTCGCAAATTAAGTAATACTATACATTTCATCGGAACATAATGAACAACTAAACACAATTTCATCCGGATGGAACGAAAATAGTAGAAATTATAGGAAAATCATGAGCTCATAAGATTTTAAATTTTACATTAACAATACTCTGATACTAAATTCTATGATATAAACGTTATATTATAACGTTATTTTATATACATATTTTATTATATTATATGTTTTAAATAGAATTACATAAATATAATATAATGCAAAAAAAAAAAAATATATATATATATATAAAAATTCTAGTGTATAATACTAGTAAATAATTTATATCATATTTAAGTCATATATATATAATAGAATTTATATAAAAAATCATAATTTTATTGTTTTGTTATGGCATCATCAGTTATCAATGATCCCACGACGTTGCTGGTTACTGGTGATCCTCACGGTAGTTAATTTGTTAAATAATTGTTAACGATATTGCAAAAATCACTTGAAGAAGTTATTGATTAACCCAACAAATTTTACAAGATTTAAAGAAAAGTTACGGAAATCGTCGTAACTCTGAACAAAAGTATTAACCTTTAATCAAACCCGTAGACGAAGTAATAATGAGCGTTGATCGAATGGAAGTAAACAAGGTTCCTAACTGCAAATAAACTTCAGTTGCTCATGGCAAACATAATCATCGTATGTATAAAAACAATAAGTAAAAGCGTTTATATATATATATATATATATATATATATATATTCTTAAAAAAAACTCGTTTTATTATTTGAAATGAAACAGCGAAGAAAAAAGATTAACAAATAAATTAAAACAATTCCTTCTCGCAGGATAAGATAAACTCTTGACATCAAAATCGTTAAAAAAATTTCTCTCTTTTTTGCTTACAATATTATTATTATCTTTACTTAATGAGATAACATACTAACTATGAAGATTTATCAAAATGATTTCTAACTGAAGAAACTTCTGCGAAAGTAAAAATAAATTTGTTACGATCGTTAGATCGTCGAGCAGAAGATGAAAATAAACAAAATGAGAGAATAGTCCCTTCTGGCTTAACTAGTCGACTTAAATACCTATAAAAAAAAAATGTAGACTGTATGACGTAGTAAAAGATGAAAACGATTTCAACGCTAAGGTGATTTACATGCTCGTCGACTTCGGCTTATGAAAAAAGCTACGCGTTCAAATAAACTACACTCTGTTTACTGACTTAATGGAATGTAGCGTGAAGGAGAACCTTCACGAGTATAGAAATGTCAACGACCGTAAGAAGAAAGAAAGGAAGGAGTCGATGATGTTTCTATGTATGTCTCCCTATTTCTCTTTCGCTCTCTTTTCTCTTCGTTAGAAAAGATCCTCTAGAGCATCGAACTTTTACTCTTGAATGAATGCGTTACCTTCGCAATACAATTGAAATCAAGCTCGCATTTATGATAATCAATTTACGATGGTCGATAGGAAAATGCATAGATCAATAAAAATCATCAATCGTTCTTTCCTTTTATTTCTTTCAAATATTCGTACGTATCATCGTAAATATAGTTACATATTTCCATGATATAGAATCAATTAGTATTGGTATCTTGTACTTAACATAAGAAAGTATAACGTTAATGTCGCTATTAGTCTATATACTGTAAATTTGTCGTTATCATTGCGTCTTTCGCACGTCATTCGACGCAGAAAAATCTTTCAAAAAGCGAGGCGTATCCGTGGGCAAATCATAAAACCGTTACCGTGTAAACTCGTCGTCGACGTTTCTTTACCTCTCTAATCAACTTCTCCAGAAACGCTACTTTAAAACTCTATATAGACTATAGAAAAAAAATAAACAAAAAAAAATAATTTCAATATTGTTACTATAAAAAATACAAACATCAATCGACCTATCAAATCGGCATATTTGCAAACGTAGTGATCATTAATCAAGAAATTCGTAGATCGTCTTATTGAACAATTTCGTTAAATTTGCGGTGCAAAAAAGACGTAATTCGAATATTACGTTACGTCAAGCTTGCATTCAATGTCGTTTGATAAGTCAGCACTTGGAAAGTATATATAACTCGGATAACGATTTAAGAAAAAAGTAACTGGAATTGTTTTTTTTTAGTCTCGAGAAGTATTACGTCTCGACTTTCTCATATAATCCACCTCTTCGAATTAATCCTTATTTGAAAGATATAATTAAATAGATAATACATCTCGACTCTTAAAAATTCTTCTCTTAAGAATTTCTTTTATACATATTCGCTGTATTGTAAGCCTTTGGATCATAGTTCGTAAATAACGCGACGTACCGATTGGACAGATTGGCATCGGTGTGAGAACGCATTTGATAAAATGCTTACTAGTGTAATAAACGTCAAGTTAAAACGTTATTCTAATACCGTTCTTACATAATCACATTCGTGATCGTACGAGCGTTTACAGCTGTTAAACCCTGTATAACTTTATTCTTATATCGTGGACCTCGTGACAAAGCCAAATACCTTAAACATGTATCGGGAGTAATAAAAAAAAAGGACGTTTAAAGGAAAGGAAATTTACAGAATAAATTAATAAAAAACAAATTAAATATTTAAATAACATTAAATTAACGCTAAAGAACTACCGACAATATAATTCCGATACATTAAGGTACATATATCTCATATATATTTCAGAAAAAACAAGAAGAGAAAAGGAATTTATAAAATTAATTTCTTTCATATAAATTCTATTATGTACATATGTGTGTGTGAGTTAAATATCATCTAAATTATATTATATAATAGAATTCTATTATATATATATATATATATATATATATATTCTATTATATCATATCAATATATCTATTCTATTATTTCATATTGATATCATATAATAGAATATGTATAGAATAATACAATAGTAGAATATTTATATAATAAAAAATTATATGTAAATTATTTAATATATAATAAAATGGTATATAGAATTATATATATATTATATACAATAATAAAATGATATATACATATGATTTAGATCATATTTAAGTTATAATGCCTTGAACAAACACGCGATGAAATTTCATTTAAACATTAGTATAAAAATGATTATAATTACTCATTTTGATTAATTAATAAATTTAGTATTAAACTAAGAAGAAAGATCGTTGATTCAACGTTGTCTTTCCCTTTCTAATATTTTTCTTTTTTTTGGAGAAGTCATATATTTTGTGAAGATTCGAGGAATACACTAAAAAAGGAAATACGAGAACTTGATCGAAGTGTTTTAATCGTATTGCTCTACGAGCGAAATGTCGAATGATGAAAACGAGCAAACGGAGAGAATCGTATAACGAAATAGACCGCAATGTTCATCCTCTTTAATGTCGTCGTTCCGTGGCGAATATCATCATGAATCCTCTCTCTCTCTCTCTCTCTCTCTCTCTCTCTCTCTCTCTCTCTCTCTCTCTCTCTCTCTCACTCTCTTTCTCTCTCTCTCTCTCACTCTCTCTCTCTCTCTCTCTCTCTCTCTCTCTCTCTCTCTCTCTCTCTCTCTCTCTCTCTCTTTCTCCTTCTCTACTTCACTTTGAACCTACCATAGAATATTACGAATAAAGAAATATACAAAAGTTGAACGTTGGTGTTTACTTCCAAATGAACTGAACGAAAAATAAGATAGACTTAGAAAAAAAATCATATACTTATGTCAGGAATGTAACATTTCAAAAAATTCGTCGTTGTTAATGTAACATCCCTCAAAAATCCGTCGTGATACATATACATGAATTTTGGTAAAAAATTATGATTTATTTGCGAAAGAACTACAGCTATTCCTTATGACGAATACTATTGATTCAAATTTTCACATCGGTCGATCTTTTGTGTAAGCTCCTCTATTTTTTTACATTTTAAAAAAAATTCTATGTGCCACGTTTTTTATTTATATCTGAGCAAGACATTTAACGAATGAAGATATAACGGATCAAAGAGTATAGTCGATAAATGATAAAAAGAAAGCAACTCCTTTCCATTCGAATGAGATATCGAAAAATTAATCAAAATGGGCACGACAAAGTTAAAATATCTATACAAGCGACTTATCTTACTATTAATAAAAAGAAAAAGAAAAAATGATACTTCGATACCATAAATGGAATCATGATACACATGAAACATTCTCACCCACATGCATATGCATATGCATATTTGTATGTATGTTGCATCTACAGTGGAAGGTGTTAATGTTCAATCAGAACAAAGTAGAAAAAAAAAGAAAAAAGGACTTTTTTCAGAACAAAAGAGTTGCGCAAAACGCAAACATGAATTCGGCTACTAACGTATCTATTCTTACTTTCATATGGCTATTTACATTCGACGCTTGACACCATTCCGATAGCGGATGCTCCGGGCTAAGCCGAGGCTACATTGTTCGCCAAAATACACGCGCGTACTTATACACCCGTAAGTACACGACGTAGAAATGTACGAACGTTCTCCCTATTAGAAACAATATGTTCCATCAGAAGTTCGCTTTACTAATTGTAAACTTTTTTTTTTTTTTTTTAATAAGAATGATATCTATATACCAACGATGACATTCAATTGGCTAGTTTCAAATTTGTCTATTATTTGTGTTGTATATATTATTCTACTATTAATGAAAATGGATAACATTTAAGTGTATCTTTGATCGATATGAAAGTTCAGAACTTAAAAATATTTGAACATAACTATAAATAGTACCGTGATGTACCGGTCTTTGCTTGGGAGGTTATCGTCTTCGTCATTTATACATACGTATAATACACGCGTTTACGCATCATAGAAAAGATAACGAAATCAACCCGGTTCTAACCGTTTGTAAACCAACCAAACCTGAATCTCAAACGCGTGCGCGTATATTAAAATGATATCGATGTAAAGACCTGCTAAAGACGAACGACCGGGCATGAACTTTGCGGGTTGAAATTATTCTATGAACGAAATGAAAACTTTATTGAATAATTTAACTTCCTTTTTTGTATTTTCTTGTTTGAAAACGTTTCCGATTACTTCCGCATTGCGTCGCCACAATTTTTCGATAAATATTCTAACGGTAATAATCTCTATTATTTTTGAAAGAAAAGGAAATAAATAAATTCGAAAAACAACTGTAAAATATTTGAAAGTATAACTATAAAAAATTAAATGAATAATATTTAAACGCCATCTTTAACAGATTCATACATCCGTTTAATTCTAAAATTATAAAAATAAAAAGAAAAAGAAGAGCTGCTTACTCGTTCCTCCTGATAATATCCAATTACGTTGACGATGCATTTGCGAAAACGTACGCGACTTTTTATATCTCTTGATTATTTCGCCACCGTTTGCCACGTTTTCCCGCGCTCGTATCAATATGAGTAAAAAAGTACGAATCAACATTAACGGTTCGACGGATCGTCGAGAACTGCCCAACGGCCGTTATCCCCACTACTAGCAAATATATTTCACGCGTCCTCCTCATCGACTCTTAACGACGCAACAACGGCAAATGTAAACACGATGACAGCTGATCGTCTCAACGAATAATTCTATCGATTCTTCTTCTATCTTGACGGACTCCTTCTCCAAAACTTTTTATTATCTCTCTCTCCCTCCCTCTCTCTCTCTTTCTTTCTTTCTCTCTTCTTTACATATGTAAATAACCGTGCCAAATCTTACGATTTATGTAACCGTATTTCCTTGCTACGAATCGTGCAGAACATCGATCACACGATCCTCTTCCCTCTCCTTACTCTCTTCTACCTCCCCCACTCTTACCATTTCACTCAGCTTTGCTTATTTCAAACTTGTTTACGCGCCTTCTTCGTTGACTCGTTATGTACATAGATGTCTGAATGAAGGTTCGTACAATTAATTACGAAATTAAAATATTTTGATCTGCTATCCTGTTATATTACATACAAATACATGTAATTGGTTAAAAATATATCTTGATTTTTTGAAATATACAAATAATCGCTCAAATCTTTTAATTTAATATGTTTAATATTTAATATTTTAAACGGTTATGTTAAATACATATATTAATGAATATATTTCAAAGAATTTTATGAAAGTAACATTTTTTATTTTGATATTTGCAGATAAAAAAGATAAATGTATTATTTACACACGTTACATTGTCATATTATTTTATGGACATATGAATACTGCATACATAATATTTTCTTTCCATAAATAATCGAAAGATACCTAAAAGAATTTATGTTTATTTGTCTGAAAAATATAAATATTTATATTTCCAGCGTAGAGATTCTTCTGTGTATAATTAATTTGTGATATAGACTTTAAAAAGGAACTGTAAATACGAAAATAATTAAAAATAATTAATCTAAATATAGCTTTTTAAGTAATATTTTTGTAAAGGAAAATTAAATTTGTTATTTCTTTCTAAAGTAATCAAGTAATATACCCTTACATTGACAATTTTTAACTGCATTTTTTATCCAATATTTGTTATGATTAATTTCATTTTACATTTGCAACGAATAAGTACTTTGTACTTTCTAGTAAACAGGTATATAAAAAATTATCAAGGAATGTACATGAAACTCATATAATCCTCGAAAAGATACCTTTGAGGTCCTTAATTTATAAAAATCAAAATCTGTTTTAATATGAAAATCTCTGAGATTTCTTTAATACCTGCCCCAAATAACAGATAAATTAGATTTTGTAAATACAAATTTAACAAATTGTTCTATTAATGTACAATAATAATAATTATATATACTAATAAATGAAGGTTCTTTGATTATAACTATATATGTTTCTTATTTTACAAGTTCCTTAGATTTTTTATCATAAATAAATAATATACTAAGAAACTAAATAAACTAAGAAACATATAATAGAATACTATATAATATTAATGTGTTCATAGACGAGTGTTCATAGACGAATTCTCTTTATCATTTATAGTATTCATTAACGGTTCAATCCCCATCGTCCAAATTAAAGGTACGTCTGTATTTATAGTTACTTCAGGATATTTGTCATACGTATTTGAAGTACTAACTAAACCACCAAACTGCATAGATGCATTATCTAGAAACCATTATAATTTTATATTCTAAAATAAATATTACTTTTTATATATATTATATATACCTAAATTCCATTTTAAACCAGTCGTCGATACATGATTAGCAGGTGCACCTATCGGCAATAGTCCACACCAATTATTTTTCTCAAGCAATATGTCGGGTATTTTTATCCTGTGGAAACCTGGCTTTAGCAGCCATGTTAATGAATCACTTGCAACTTGTATTATCTAAAGAAAATGATCTATTATCCACTCAACAACAGGTTTTTTCCATCATTAAACATTACCTGTACATTTTGTATAATTTTTTCAGCTTTATGAAGCGTATTAATATTGCCAAGTAGATGATCGAATCTGCCTGAATTTTCTACTATTACAAATATACCATTTAACTGTAAAAAAGAAATACTTTTTATAGAAAAAGTACAATATTAAAAGTACAATGATGTTGTTTAAAATAAATTCTATTACATTTATATTCTCTTTCTTAATATGAAGATCCAATTGCATTATAGCTTTTGTATAATCTGTAAACATTTGATCAGGCGTTATGATAACTTTGGAACCAATATCTTGTAATCTGTGAATTGTATATGGTGAAGAACTATCCATATCACCAGTAATAAAGGTTGGTACATATTTACTATAATTTCCATTAAGTACATCTATTCCTTGTTCCTTTAAATAATTTAACCATCTGTGTGTACCTCCATCAACAGTGACAGTTACTTGTGCTACAAAATATCATCTATGGATTATACAAAATGTTATTTATATTAACACATCTTTTTATTATATAAAAATATTACCAACCTTTTTCCCAAAGTTGAAACATCAAATTATATTTCAAACATATAGGACAATTTAATACAACAACGGCGTATTTATAGTCGCTAATGACGTGAAAAATGTTAAGAGGATCCCAAACATTCTTCTCGATTTCATGTTGCATCCTCAAAGTTAATTTGTATTTTCGATAAACTGAAAGTTAAATAAAAGAAAAGTGAGGTTAAGTCACAAAAACGCAAAAGCACATGTATCTCGAAGGTAACGTAGAATATAAAAATATAAACGATTTCTATTGTGATTAAACTTAACGGAGCGGCTACATTGGCTATCGAAAAATGTTTTGCTTTAAGAGAAATCTTATATAACGATTACTTAACTATTTTGAAAGAAATTTAACATAGTTTATGAAATAACCATTATATAGTGCACGCTGCAAAATTATATTGAGTAATACATCTTATAAGAGATATACAAAAGTTTGTATTCAATTTGAAATCAAATAATTACTATATTTTGGATTACAACTAATACATATATATGTTTGTGTATATAGATTTACGGCCCAATGAATATAGTTCTCTTTCTTTATGAATATCATATACTTACATCGATATTTTTATCATAGGGAATAAAACAAAGCATAATCGTATTGAATGTTGAAAAACTGAACGACGAAAGTACATATTTAAATAAATATTATAAAGTATATTTTTGGTGATAGTATATTGATCGTTTCTTTAAATTGATGTACATGTATACATGGCTATGTGTTTACATATCGTGAAATAAATTTTGAATAACATACAATAAAATATATAATTAAAATACTTAGAAAATTTCCAATATTACTAGCGCATTATCCGAAGTTAACATAATAATGGATGTAAATAGATAATAACGTATGCAATCATTAGAATTATTCGTTTTTTACGTAACATTGTTAAAAATTTCTACTTACGATAATGAAAGCTGAATGAAGTATTGGGTAAGATAATTCGATACTAACTAATAAATTGTCTTTATATGCCATAATTATCAAAAATTTAGTCTCTTATCTTTTACCATGTGTCCACCTTTGGCAAATGAATTTATGCATTAATTTCATTACACGAGAAACTGTAGACAAGGATGTTTAAGATTTCGTAAGAACTAGCTTTTCAAAATTTATTTTAATAGAAAAAACTTTTAAAAAATATAAGAAAAAAGATGACAACCGCGTAATTTTATTGTTTTGCATATATAATTTTTTTTTCTAAATATAATCTTATAAAATCATATTTTTCTTTTTTATATTAAATGTAAACTACATAAAGAAAAAACAAATATCTAAATATATTAAAATCAGTTGTCTGTTCTAGATCGCTGCAGGAAAAGTATATTACTTCAATGTCTTCTACAATTTGGATTTGGAAACAAATATCTGGCCTTGGAGCAAGATATAATGATGTGGTATATGCACGTCCTATAATTTTACAGTCTCATGAATTTCTTGTTTACTTTGGTGGCGACATTCAAGTATGTACAAATTTATCTTATTCTTATTTTTAGACATCACAGGTTTTCATAGCATACTGTTTCTCATTAGGATTTACAAGAAAATATGGTAAAATGTATAGATAAGAAAAAGTATATGGAGTGGAGTTTGGACAATACTGCGCGTATGCTATCACACAATTTTCCTAAATATCATGTATTTGTTATCTGCCCATCTAGGTAAAAGTTTTTTTTTTATATTATATAAATTAATCTGTGTACTATATTTTAGATTATTTTATGTTATGTCAGGACATCCAACGTATTTAGTTGTTTTGATAATTTTGTAAAATCCAATGATTATGGAATCCCAACATTCTCTTCTACATTCAATGCTTTAGAAAATCTTCAAGAGCTTATTAGATCATTTTGCACAAAACTTAATACATTGGATGTGAATCAGGTAAACTTTTCTTAATTAATTTGCTTGTAATATGTCAATTGGTTTTGTTTTAATTCTTATATGTCTATATAATTTTTTTTCTTTAGAGTACAATAACATATACTCCTGATAAAATAAATCTAATGTTAATGGCTTTTAGTAAAGGATGTGTAGTATTAAATCAATTTCTCTACGAGTTTCAATATTATCAATCACAATCAATACCTAACACTAGTATGATAAATTTTATAAATAATATTAAAAGTATATGGTGGTTAGACGGTGGTCATGGTGGTTATAAAGACACCTGGGTTACAGATAGAAACGTGCTTGAATCATTAGCAAAGTTGAGTAAGTAGATGCTTTATGGACAACATTAATAAACCATTTTGATATCTTCTATCAATAGATTTTAATGTTAATGATAATTTCATTTTTAATACAATTTAGAGATAGATGTTCATGTACATGTGACACCATATCAAATTCAGGATACTTCTCGACCTTGGATCTCTATGGAAGAATCTTGCTTTTATAATACGCTACAAAGTTTAAATATGCCTATACAACGTATTGTACATTTTGAGAATAAACCACGTAGTATAATAATGCATTTCAATATACTTAAAATTATAAGAGAGATGTAACTCTCTTATTGAACATAAAAATTAGATAAATATTAAAATAATGTATATAAAAAGATACTATCTTATAAGAATCAATCTATTATAGAAAACTTAATTTTTATTTTTCTAGATTATTAAGGAATACATAGATAGTCCGCTTCTCTATCAATAATATCAAATTTATGCATATAGAATAAAAAACAACCGATTTATATTACAGTTATGTACATATATACATAAATATATGTAAAATAGGAATGTACTCTTAAAAGTAAATCTATATTCCTACATCTTTTATGTACAAAGCAATAACCTTCAATTTCATAAAGCTTATTTTTCTTTCAGAAAAACATTTACGATCAGAAGGCTCTCTATTAACAGTTATATTTACATTTTGTTTGGCGATAAGTGATTCCTTTTGACTCTAAAAAAGCAATGTTTTATTAAAATGAATTTGATTAAATACAATTACATTTAGAATGTAAGATTGCTCACCATTAGGCATATATAATAACAAAATTTCTGCCCATTCATCTGAACCATCGCAACAATCACAATAGCCGTCGTTAACTTTATAGGAAGGAATTTTTTCTAGAAATAAAAACATGAAAATTTGTTTTGTTCGACACGATATTTACGTTAATAATCACTGGTTAAAAATACCTTTAAATTTTAACGAAGAACTTTCACAATAAAATGTACCGTTGTTACATGCATTTGTACCTGGTTCATCGCTGCCATCTAATGGACAATCACAATAATCGTCGTTTATTTGAATAAAATCTATTTCTTGTTTCGAAGAAAAACAGACAAACTTATCTCTAGCATTAGGAAGATACTTGGTAATATCTTCGTTACGTATGCCACGTAACGAAACAGTTCGGCCATTTTTATCTTGTATTAATTTAGAATATTTCGGTTCGTTCCATTTTGAACGTACTTTTCCGGTTACGATGTAATTAGATGTTCGTACGGAGCCGGTTATTAATTTACCCACGATCGCGCTATTCAATTCTTTAAGATAAAATATTTGATGTTTGAAGAAAACTATACCAGCGACAAATACAATTAATAACATGTATTTTGATTTTGTCCGACAGAAACGACGTTTCCAAAATGTTTCACTTTTCATATCTGTATGTTTACTACTATCATTAAATTATTAATATTTTTTTACAAAGACATATAGATCTGCAAGCATAATGTATGTACACTATTTATAAGAACACCATGTGCATCACAAAGAAAATTAAATTTAATGTTCCTTACAAATTTTCTACTTCGAAACCTTCCCAAATTTTATCTAATATTAACTCTGTATTATATATTGTGTGTTTATCGGCCATTCGTCAAGCACAGATCACAGCGCCGATAGCTGCAGGAATGAAAACTAAACCTTGGTAGTTGAATAATTAGATACGCACAATTATTCTGATTATATGATGAAATCCACAAATCCATAAAAAAGTATTGATCACTATAATTTTACTACGAAATATATAGAGAATAACTTATATTTGTTCATTTTAACGGAGTCAGCTCATCTAGTATCGTTTTTAAAAATGCTATGAATATAATAAAATAATAAAAACTTTTCAAATTAGAATACTCAACAATGAAATTTTTCGAAATATCTTAATTTTATTACCAACGAACGAAGCACCTTTACAACTACAATACATGTTTATAATCCCAAGTTTATTATAATTCATGCACTATATACAGTACTTTCTTTACGGTTTGTTTTTTTATTTTTTCTTAATCGATCATGTAATAATAATGTATATATTGTATAAAACAATAAAATGTAATTAAATTATTTTTCCTTAAATTTCAGAATACTCCGAATATTAAATATAATTTATTAGAAAAAGTTACATCTAACAATCTGTTAGACGACATGTGAAGATTATAAAAGTAATAACTTGGAAAAGACCCGGTAAAGATTAATTTTCGAATAAAAATTCATTTTTATGCCATAAATAAAAGTTGGATAATATATTAATATAAAAATTTGGTTGGCCATTATGTTAAATTATTACTTGGCATCCTTTATTCATAATTAATTCATATAATATGAAAAATAATTTTTCCGGTAAAGATTAATTTTCAAATAAAAATTCATTTTGATGCCATAAATAAAAGTCGGATAATATATTAATTAATATAAAAATTTTGTTGGCCATTATGTTAAATTATTAATTAGCATCCTTTATTCATAATTAATTCATATAATATGAAAAATAATTTTTCCATAACTCAATTGTAAATATTTTCATCATAATATTATATCGATTATGAATCACATTTAACCTTTAGACTACTGTTAGAAAACTCATTATGGCCTAATAACTAATATATGACTCTGTAATTATTTCAATTTATTACTTACACACAAATTTCTTTGCGTTTTTAAGATAAATTGAATTTTCAAAAGAATGTTTCTTTATGTTTTATATTTGCACATTATCATCAATTATCATGGAGAAAGTTTAAAATTTGATATTAATTTTTATTTTAAAATAAGCACTGGCCATATTGAGTGCTCAGTTCCATCCTGCTTCGTACTCTATGAGTTAATAGGTAACTAATTATTTGAATAAACAGGAATTCATTTAAAAAAAAGACAAGGCAACTCTAATGGCTAATGATTTAACAGTATCTTCTGGAGTAGCATACACGGCCTATATTCATCTAGTTTCACATGTTCATTTATGCGAAAGGGTAGGCAGAAGCAGGATTATCTACTTAAATCCATATAATCCATGCCCTTTCCTATTTTTGTGAAAAAAAAAAATATATATATACCATGGATCACAGTCTTTCGCATTTACCAACAGTAATTCCTCAAGAAAAAGCAATAAGGATGACAAATAAATTTTACTAACATTTTGTATTCTATTAAATTTCTCTATGCAAATAATAATAAAAATTTACATTCTTTTATTCTAAAACGAAATAATTAGATCTTTTATGAGACACTTAATGATTGTAAATATTCGGCAAATATAATTCTTTATACGTCTGTATGTAATAAATTAAACAATGCCTCCTCAGATTTGTTATACTTATTTAAAGAATACTGCCGCTTGTGATACACCATTACTCCAACAATACCAACTCAAACGTTTCCACGAGATTCAACCTCTAGAAGATAATTCGCTCATCGAAACGTACAGATATACATAGATATAGCATAGTATTGCAACTTTCACTTTTTATAAACTGCAAATTCTCGGCTATACATACCTTAAAACTATCTTACTAATTAACTGCTTGGCATTATAATTTTAATAGTAACTTTATGAACAAAAAGTTTTATACTTTAACTGTATAGATTCATTTATAGTCTATGAGCACAATGAGTAATTAGATAAATTTGTAGTATAACTGATTCTTGTAATGCAAAATTTATATAAGAAAAAATTATAAACTGACCAGTAAAAAATCTGACTTCAAGCAGATTACATACTAAGATAACCACGTGCTTGGCTTCGCTTACGTCCTATAAGATAGGCGATCAGTACAATGATTACCAAACCTGCCAGTGCACAACCCACAGCTATTGGAACAATATCTGGTGTATCCAGTTTACAATCTTTAACTAAACAGAAATAACAGATAAAAATATTATTTTCTTATATTTAAAATATATTAATAATTATTTAAATTTATTCCTAAACAAAAACAAATTTAGTATAAACCTTGAGGAAGATCATTTACCTTCACCAAAATCTACATTTTTGTCTTCTTTAAAGGCCTGGAATTGTAAATCAGATATCATTAAATATCCTACTGTTTTATTTGAGTTCAAAGTGAAATTTTGTTGTTTTAAACATCTGTATGAATTACTCAATCCAATAGAAAATAGTGTTGCATTGTGTACAAACATTGAAGTTTCGTCTGTAACAAAAATTAAAATATAAAAATAATTAATAAACTTAACGAATTAATAATAGAACATTCATAACAGATAAAGATCTTAAAAAATAATTTATATTGATAAAGAGAGAGAGGTACTTTCTAATAAAACAGTTCTTACTTCCTTCAGTAAGGGTGAGTTCTAAATGATGCAAAGAATATTGTTTTGTGGTATCATTTTTGATAAAGTGAAGAACAAAGTTATTTGTTACATTTGCAGTTTCATTCCATTGTAAAGTTATATTTTGCTCTAAATGTCCACATGAGCCAGATACTTTAGTCATATTATTTTTATCAGGCAGGTTGAATACTTTGTATATTGTCTGAAACATAACAATAGTCTTTAATAAAAGTTTAAAATTGGAAAACTTAACTCTTACTTAACATTTTTGAAATTATACAAACCTGGTTATCTTTTTTAAAAACATCAGAAATGTTAAACTGTACAGCCATACTAATAATAATACAAATTTCACCGGTTTGATTAAGTATCCACTTTCCAGGTTTTGGAACTGGTACAGAATCAATTGGTGCTATAGTAATAGATTGGGAAATAATTGGAGTAGATGATAAAGGTACAGGTTTAACAGAAGGTTTAATTAGAATAGATTTATTTAAATCTTTCTCAAGAACATTTTCAACATCTTTGAACGAACTTTGATTGATGAGAGTATTTGCAGATGTATTTTCAATATTTCGAGTATTTGGCGTAAAAGAATCTTCATTTTTAATAGTAATTGTACTTGACGCAACAGTTTCTGTTTGTGGTTTTAGTGCTGCTACATTAGAAACTGTTACATTTGAATTTTTTGAAGCTTCTTGTGTTTGTGAAGCTGTTTCATTTGAAGTAAAATTTGAATTTGAAAATACAGGTTTTAATTTTTTAATTTCTGTTGCATCTATAGGTTTAATTGATACTTGTATCTCATCATTAGACTGTCCGCTTATACCATAATCTATAAAATATTAAAATTTAAATAATATAATATTTTATAATTAATCTTTGAATATGATATAAAATCACGATATATACACAAACAATGTTCGTAAAATATCGTCGAATAGTGGAAAATATATGTATTTCTTATCAGAATTTTTTGTTGTCACTTTCTATCTATGGTTTGTGTCTTTATTCTTTCTACATTTACGAGTGTTCAGTACATTCGTTAGCACATTAAATAGCATACGTTGATTATTTCGCGGTAAACATGTTATCTCGCGTAGTTTCGTTTATTAATGTTCAAGATACATCTATATCTTTGTATGATAAAAATTTTTTTGTTTAATAAAGTTTAAAATATTTCTATATTTTTTTGTGATAAAAATCCGCCTATCATATCAAATACCAATTTCGAGTGATTTTCGATGCGCACATACTCATATTTTTATTATGAAAGAGATTTTTTATTTTTATATTAGAATATTAAATAGAATGCATATTATGAAAAGTGTTCATTGTAAATAATTAATAAATTAATAAATTATATATATATATATATTATATTTATATTATACATATTATAATTTATATATATAATCCATTCTACTACATGTAAAAAAAATATGAATAATTGCAAATATAAATATCAATGTTATAACTTCATCCATTTTCTTTCTGATATCTTATGTAATATATATGTTATGCTGTAGATTATGTATCTATCTGCATAAAAGTATCTACATATGAAATTTCTTTTCTATGATATAATATGTTAGAAATCCAATTATCATTGAAATTGTTTTTAGAATACAAAAAGATTAGAAATTTACAAGATGATATAATGTATGTGTGTTAATTTATAGACTACCGTATTGCAACAAGCAAAGTAATAAGATTTAGATTCGAGAAACTACAGGAGTAATTGAAGTAATTAAATGAAATGTGTACACGTTCTTTAAAAAGTATGCCAAATTTGAAACTTATCTTTGAAATGTTACATTTTTATCCTTACAATGAAACATTAACAGTAACAAAACGGTTAATTAAGAGTATCGATCGAAACATTTTTAAATAAAGAGTAATCTTAGAATAGGAATTGTATTTCGCTTGCTTGCGATTGTAAACGGATGTTTTATCGTATTAATGGCTTAGTGTAACTTTCAAATTCTTTAACTAATACGATGGACTGAGATTAATTTTAGTTGCTCGAATATAAATGCTTCATTCTTATTGGTTTCGTAAGAAATCTGATTCTATCTTTCATAAACATCATACAAATGAAGCTTTCGTCTTTTTTTCTTCTAATCTTTTTTTTTACCGATTGTCAGAAACAAAAAGTGCTTCAGTTCAATATGTTTTCAACTCTTTATGTTGAAAATAATAATAATAATAATAATAATAATAATAATAATAATAATAATAATAATAATAATAATAATAATAATAAAAAGACAGAAACCAGCGATCACATTCGCTAAGCATGAACACACCAAAGTTTCAAAAATCTCCTTTTACTTCTAAACGGAAAATTACTTATATATTGCTACGTCATGAACTTCTCATGCACCATCTGCCATTTGCATTAAAATTATAGTAATATATTATGGTTTTGCATACGTACCTGATATGGCGCAAAATAGAATAAGCAATGTGATTTTCAACATTTCTGCTATTATTCAATTAACTTCACCGTGTTCCCTGATAATCCTAACAAAGCCGTACTCTATCACGTACGAAAGTGATATCTGAATATAACGAGAAGACGATGAACGTTAAAATGGTATCAAATACAAAATAAAGCAAAGAACTTGCCTTTTCAAGCGTTCGAAAACTCACCGAGGTTTTGCGATACAATCGGAAAGCGTATCATAAAGGCAAGTTCATAAATGTAATCCAACTGTACGAATTGATATTTTTTCTAATCAATTTCTAATAATTCTGATTGAATATGAAATATTTAAGCTAATAAATGTTGAATTCCTAATTTAACTCGTATTTATCTTTGAATAAAAAACGAAACATTGAATTTACAAATTGATTAGCTTATTAATGGAAGTACATCATTCAAAGATGAAGGCTCTCTTTGTTCTCTTCTGTCGCGTCTCCATTACTATGCAACACATTATACTCTCTAAACAATTTCATTGGTTCTAACAGGATAAAGGATTTTCGTGTACATGCGCAGTTCAGATGCGGCAGATAAACGTCACTTTTTAAATAGGACGGACAAAGTTTTGTTATTATGTTTCATTTACTTTTTACTAATATTGTAAGACATTCATTGTAAAATTCTAAGGTTATTAATAACAGAATTTTATCATTTTTGGTTTAATTTCGATAACTATAGTTTAGTAAAATAGTATTGTTTTATTTTAGGCGTTAGAAATTAGTATTTATAAAATTTACATATTTTTTATTATCGTTTTATTATTATTATCAGAAGTTTTTGTATAAGGATACGCGTAATTGTTTTATTCAGTCTATGCTGATTGAGAATTCATAATACTTAATCTATTAGGTTCTTTTGCATTTTCTTTTTGTTGAAGTACAGGAATAAAAAATAACATCAAACCACTAATAGCGATCATACTGCCTGCAGTATAAAAACCAGGATCGTATGAAGCAAGTCCATCGTATAACCAACCTGGAAAAAATAAGACATTTAATAATATTATAGATAATTCTGCATTTTATTTTTTTACCTGCTATAGGTGGTCCAAGAAGAGATGCAAAGCCTTGGAAAAGTAATAACAGTCCAAAAGCATTCGTAAGACGATTTAAGCCTAATAAATCTACTAGAATAACGGAAGTAAGGCCTACATATGCTCCAGCAGTAAAACCATAAATAATACAATAAAATGCAAAAGCAGTAAAATTGGTACAAAAAGTGCTC
Organism: Vespa velutina; assembly: GCF_912470025.1. Taxonomy (NCBI): domain Eukaryota; kingdom Metazoa; phylum Arthropoda; class Insecta; order Hymenoptera; family Vespidae; genus Vespa; species Vespa velutina. The sequence continues at coordinate 10,968,001 of NC_062189.1, read as the reverse complement.
AATATTGTAGCTACAATAAAAGATGTAATTTTATAGATTGCTTTTTCATAGAAAATTATTAATTATTGATTACTATATTATTTAGAAATCAATACTTACCTATTCCACAGACCGTGAGACAAATATTGTACACAAGGAGTCGATTGATCCATGGCTTATCAGATATATATCCCAAAATAATACGACCTAAAGTATTGGCTACTCCAATAATTGCAAGTAAATAACTAGCTAAACTTTTATTTATTCCTCGTTCTTCTGCTTGTGGCTGTATAAAGAAAAAAAAAACAGTTTAAATACTTTTAAAATCTACAAAATGTGAACAATAAATTATTTACCAGTAGATATACATAAGGCACATTAAATCCAATACTGGTACAAAAATTGGAAAGAGTAAAAATAATGAACAAAGGATTCTTTAATAGAGAAGTGTCCATAATCTCTTGAAGTACATTGATTTTTTTTTCAGATTTAGAGGGTAACGCCATATTATTTTCAGTCCTTTTAATTTCAACTATGTTTGATATATTTTTAGAGTATGTATCTAGAGGAATAATGTCCTCTTTATTATCAACAATCAAAGATTTACTGTAAATGCATACAATAAATTTTGTTAATATATCAATTTTAGATCATTAAAAGCATTTATCAAGCAATTTATTAATAACGATTTTGTATAATGCAACTTAGATCTATTGATAAGATAATAATGGAAAAACCAAGAAAGAGCAATAAAGTCAGAATACTAATAAATCTGAATGCAGAAGATACAGACAAATAATTACGAATGTTCTCCAGACTGCCGTGATGTAATCCATTATGGCACTTAGTTTCTTCACTACTTCCAAATGTTCTTATAAGCGATTGTTTATGTTGACTGCTGACTTTAGTAATTAATATAGGCTGACTTAAAGTAGTCCTCATACTACTTGGCATAACTTTCTTTTCAAAGTTAACTACATTGAATTTTATATTGTTTTCCGGATTGATTACTTCATCCGAACGTTCTTGTCGTTTAGTAAACGTAGAAGATTTATTTATACTTTGTAGTTTTTCAGATATGCCCTAAAATAGAAACATTTTGATGAAGATTACATCCCTAAAATTACATTAATTTTCTTCTTACATTAAATTATTTTTAGACTATACCTTTGAATTATGATTCGTTTTAAGTATTGAAGTTTCAAGTGGTCTGAAAAATGCTCCAAGTATAATACAATTCAAAACAATACCGGAACATATCATCATAGCTCCTCTCCATCCATAATTTGATATAAGAGATTCCAAACAAGGAGCAAAAATAAGAGTTCCTAAACCTGAACCACAAACCGCTATACCTGTTGCTAAAGAACGATACTTTTCGAAGTAACAAGTAACGCTTACTATGGCTGGTAAATATATTAATCCGAAGCCCAAACCTGTGAATATGGGTTACGTATAACAATAATATTGTAACTGCATATAATAGCAATCTAAGAATGGTTCAATGAAAATTATTTCATTTTACTTACCTGTTCCAAAGCCAATGGTAAAGTATAACATAATGATACTACTTGCCCAGACACTGGCTAATAGACAAGCACTAGCGAAAATCGAGCCAGCTATAGTAACCGCTCGACAGCCATATTTGTTCACAAAAGATCCAGATATCGGACCTTCAAATGAGAATGTCAAAGAAATTATAAAATGAATTATCATGAAATTGATCGATCTTACCTGAACACAAAGTTACCCCGACGAGTATCGAAGCAATCCAGGCAGTAGCACCTTTTCCCTCCTCGAAGTAATAAAGAAGTTCCAAATAAAATACACCGAAAGAATAGGTCACTCCATCGGCTGTTAATAAGAAACGAACAAGACATAAATAGAAATTAGACTTTCGTATTAATTTTTATTAAAGAAACTGATATAAAGTTTGTTAACAAGAGATGGATAAGGTATAAGAGAAAGAAAATGGATCCCTTAAAATTCCAAGTCTGATATTAATTTTTATTAAAGAAACTAATATATAGTAATGTTTATTAATCGAAAATGACTTATAAATTTTAGATTAGAAAATGGTATCAGTAGAAGGCAAAGATTTAATAACGATCCTGCGATTACCTAATTGAAAAGGATCAGTCATTACCTGCTACGATATAAATTGAAGCATACGAACTGAAGCTATAACTAACAAACAATATGAATATAAATGCTTAATGAGACAGATATCATTTACTAATATTAAAAACATAAGATTTCCTTCCGAAAACTAATCAATATTAAATATATTACAAACTACATCGAGTGACCTATTAAAATGTAAGCAGTAACTCATAACTATCCGCCGTGAGTAATAAAGATAAAATTTTTGTTGACGTCCGAAGTGGACCGTCGATCTAATTTTATTATGCATGCTCATTTCATTGTAAAGTAATACATAAGTTTTTCAATTTCGTTGGTATCGTGCGTGATTCAACGAATATTATAATAGAACTTGTTTCTGAGATCGTTGAAAATATGTTTCATGTTGATTATTAATTGCATTACGAAATTTATCATTATTCTAACAAGGAAAATGATAGGTTTGACCTTCTCTGGTTGTAATGTACACGTTTTACAGTTAAAATGCTGATTATATGCTAAATTGAAACTATATAACCGTTAAATCAAATGAAATAAACTGTTAACACATTATGATTATTTCTTCTTTTTTCTTTTCTTTTCAATGAAATTTGTGATCAAAATGATCGAAGAATATACTTTAATGCTCATTGACGGTATGAGAACGTAAATTCATTTTAATGAACGGATATGAAAGTGGTCGGATGAAGTTGAACGACAGAAAGATAAGAAGATGACTCAAGCCAAAAGTTTCGTCTTTTGTACGAAAAAAAAAACAGTGTATTCAACTGTAAAAGTACGCTTTACGCGAGTTTTTTTTGAAACACCGTTTCAATTAAAGTCAACAAAGGTTATCTAAAATTCGCTTTTTTTCTCTGTGGATTCTTCGCAGACAAATATATAATATATCTTTACATCTTTCGACTCTGTCAAAATCATACTTCCAATGCGTCATCTCCAATGATAACGCAATATGAACACGATTATGGATTGTAACGTTCTATTGTCGATGAATTTCATGTGCAATCATAGAAATGAAAATATTTCTGTCTGTCGCATTAACGAAGCTCTTACTCTTTCTTAGTTCTCACAATTACTTATACTTGATTTTTATTTTTATCGTAAATCTATTGTTCAGAGTAGATTTATTACGCAAAAAATAATTTTGAGTAAAAACGCATTATTTTTTAGTTAATACAGTTTTTCTGTTACGATTGTTAACTATATTTGTGAGAATATAGTTAATAATCGATATACAAATATATGACGTATGTTCGATATACAAATCATATAAAAATTTTTAAAGTGAAGCTTTATTTTTTGCAAAAAATAAAGTTTCATATATCGACATAGGTATGTGTGTATGTATATATATATATATATATATATATATATATATATATATATATACTGTGTTATATATAACATACACACACACACATACACACACACAATACAATACATATATTCAACGTGTTAAAGATAGTTCGCAGATGATATTCTTTCTTTCAAAATGTTCGTTTCAACGAATTTTACGCTCTTTTCGTCAAATTCACAATGCAACAAAGAAATCGAGTTGGGGAACATAATGACGCATCACGTGTGTTATATATATACGTACGAGTTTATGTCCTCTGATCTTTTGACGTTACCCTCTTTATCGTGAAATGATTTTCTATATTGATCGATATTGCATTAGTACATGCTTACTATCACATTTTTTTACTCTTTTTAATAATTCTGCATTCTTTGCGATTGCAAACATGAAAAAATATAGAAAACAAGTAATTGAGAGAACTTTATCATGAGTGTTTTAAAGAAATCGAGAAATTCGTTAGCCGTTGAACCACAAGATGATCCATATAACAAGTAATGAAACGAAAGAGAAGCCGAAGCTTTTTTAAAAACGTATGAATGAAAATACAATTTTTTTTATATTGAATCACGATCTATGTAATAAATACTGAAACGAGAGTAAGATTAAAGCTTTTATCAAAGACCTATGATAGAATGACATTGTGAAATATAAAAAAAAAAAAAATGCGGTCGAGGACATCAAGATCGCATTTTTCGCGGAAATCGCATAACTCTGATTTGAAATGAAAGTGAAAGGAAAGAGAAGAAAAAGGAGGGGAAAATAATTCGATAAACTTACTGATAACGTGTATGAGAAAAGATGCGAGGACGACAAACCAGCCCCATCCTCCGTCCGGTGGTTTTGCTAAAGCGGGAATCCTCAAGGAATGATTTTCCATTAACGAATAAACTTCACCGACATTATCTTTTAATTTGCTGTTCTTATTAGTTTCCTCCTTCTTTGTTATCTCCGATATGGAGCTCATACTCGCGCGAGCCATGAGTTTCGCGATCTACAGCGCGCTAACGCGCGCAGCCAACTCTCAGTCTCATGTGTTTCGATTCTGATTGTAAATACGACTTCAAGGAACATTTCAGAGCGTGCCAACGAGATCGACGTTACTTTTCCCCTCTGCCCCTGTTATTTATTTATGGTCAATGCCTTTTCTACCAATCCCATTGTATTTTTTTATGATATTTTTCAAATCATCGCGTTTTGTCTATCTTTGTCTTACTCTATATCTTCGTTTCTTAAAATCATTCACTCGATATTTTTTTCGATTAATCGATTGATTGATCGATATACTTATGCATATGCGCACACATTTAATTTAAATCTAAAGCATTGTATATTATGTGATAACACAGCATTGTATTATAGAATATAGTAATTATATATCTTTAATTGACTTCACAGCTGCATTTAATTGACAATGATCGAGAAGTTAGTATAAGAAAAAGGAGAGTAACGTTTTGATGAGATGCTTACATATATTAATTGATCTTAAATCGATTGTTTTTATTTCATCCGCTCTTTATATCTTGCGCATGTGTTCATATATACACTATATGCTATACACAATGTTCCAGAATAAGTGGAAAATCTTTTAGGGATGGTTTCAGCATATCAAAATAATAAAAAAATTCATATAAATATATATCCTGTTTGAATGCGTTTCCGAATTTTGTATCGCTACGATTCTTTTGTTAGACGAACTTAGATTATGTCATGTACTGTCATCATATTTTCTAAACAATTTCTGAATAATTGATTTTCAAACAAATGGACAGATCCTATTGCCTGGTCTACCCTTTTACCGGACTTAAATCTGATGGATTTTTACCTGTGGGATTATCTAAAATCCATGGTGTACAGCCATTGACAATATTGAAACTTGTCATAAAAGAATAGAACAAAATTTTCAATAAATCTGAGCAATATGTAAAAATAAGAATATCATTGATGACAGACATATAGAGAGAATAAAAGATTAATAAGATGTCTGTAGGCTTGTAATCAGGCAAGGATGTCATTTCGAACATCTTTTATGAAAATAAGTAGAGTTAATCTCGAAAATGAAGTCAAATAGGGCATATGTTTATATTAACTTTATTATTTTATGTTCTAAAGATACTCTTAAAATTTTTTTTGCTTTGATTTTAGAATTTCCTATATGTAATATATGTACGTACAAATTGATTTTGTTAATCGCGTTGATTATCGATTATTTGAAAGCACGTTACTCGATGGTTTCCTTTTCTTAGTTAGGCAGTTATAAACAGACTTCTTTTCTCTTATATACCTTATTTTGCCTGAATTGATAATTAACATTGTTTTAAGAAAAAAAGGTAGCTTTATGAGAATGGTTGGGATTCAGAAACAATTCTTTATAGCTTATCAATAAGAAGGCATTATTAAAATAAGAAAAATGTATTTATTTAATCATCAGAATGTTTGAAATTTGAATTTATAATTAAAGAAAATCAACTAACTTCTCTGCTCTGATTATTCATTTTCTTAAGTTGATTGCCCTTTTGTGGTATCAGTTCATAAGTACAAATTGTAACACCATGCTGATGAGCAGGCATCCATTCTCCTTTTAGGCCAATGTAATAAATTTTCGATCTTTCAGCTCCACCATTACCAATAAAATGAAGACTCAAGTGATAAACAGTAGAGAATTTTACGACTCTATTATGAATAAATAATACTTTATATGCATCCTTACATTTTTCCATTTATTATATATAATTAAGTGACAAAAATTATTATTATATTGAAATAAACATATCTAAATATTTTTATCTAAATTTGTATATTACACTTATGTGATCTTAATTATTAGATAATATATTTTAATATGTACATACCGTAGAGGATATTCGTGTACACCAGTTTCATCATTGCAAAGCTCAAATTCTTGATCCGCTTCTATTGTAACATCATCAAAAGTCATATGTGGTCGATTCTTATATCTATATGTAAAACATAACAAATACATATATTTATAAAAATATCTATATATCTATGTAATACTTACAACTTTACTTTGTTTGGACGAGATTGATCTTCACCTCCTATTATAATAAGTCCTTTTAATTTAACATTTCCCGTAAAGCTGGGAAAATCAAATAACATTATATTTCACTTTTTAATTTTAAAGTTTAGATATAGATAAAATTCTTTAACTTACGGTATATTGAAAAGAAGCTCCTCGTCAACATCGCTTTCCACAAACTAAAACCAATATAATATATCAAAATTGTGATTCATCTTAAATAATATTAAATTCTTAAATTTTATACGTACCATAGCTATTATAATAATCAATTAAAATAAATATTTATAAAATTTACCTTACTAGTGTCTAGTCTTTCTTCCCAAGGTTTGAATACTGTTATCCCACTATTTTCTTCATACTCATTTAAACATTCAACATTATCCATATCTATCTTCTTATATAAATTATACTGAACCCCTAGTTCTGCATCATTATGAATACTTCCACAACCGCATTGATGTTCCATATCAGATACATCAACAAAATACTCCAAACTATGTAGTTAAAAGCTCAAATTTTCCCGAAATCGTGATTTCAGAATTATCGAATTTTCGCATATACGCAATAATAAAAAATTCATGGAAATGATTATATATACACAGTGTATATAAGCTTGAAATGACGCAAATATTCTTGAAATTTTCTAAAAACAATATAGAGATTTTATTACAATCTCGTTATATATATATATATATATATATATATATATATATATATATATATATTATATATTTAAAAATTTAATATAAATATAATTGAATGAATATGACATTAATATAACCAAAAATATATTATTTTTAATACAAATTGTAATAAGAATATTATTTCTTTAAACGTTTAGAATAAATAATTATACTTAAATCAACTCTATTTATAATGCATCTTTATTTTAGATAAAAATAAATTATATAAAAATTAAATAATCAAATATCTCTGTAACGTTAAAGATGCGTTAGAGAACACAATAAAAGTCCGTTCATTTAATGAACATTTTCGAATATACAAAACACATTCAACATTAGTAGCGCTATAGTTGGAAAACGGTCAATTTGGAAACTAGATTTGCCACGTAACTACCAATTTCGTTGTATTTTCAAATGTTGATAAATTTTCGTTTGATCAAGTATGTTCCAACTAGTCCTTACTATTTCTTTCTATAGTTTTTACTTGTAAATTCGCGCTAGCAATCCATAATTCTATCATGAATAATATGAAACGTAGAAATAATACTATTGGTCGTTTCACGCAAGTTATCTTTTTATATTTAGAATGTCAACCAATGAGTGGATAGCTAAAAGTAGACTGTGTATCGCGCAGTCATCGTTCATAAAAAATTAGAACGAAGCTGTCATAAGAAATGTAGAATTTACAAAATATGTCTTGACCTCTCTGCTAATTAGTTAATAAAGATTACAAATTTCAATAAAGTAATTCAAATAAATTACGTACACTTAATAACGTCTTTAAATTTACGAGTGAATCATCTTGATTTTAATGACAAATTGTTTGACGTTTATTCTCCGCCATCATTAATACAGACAGTGAACTGCCATATTGCTCGTGTTAAAAAGGATTCTTAACTATTTACTTCAACGCGGACAATATATCTGAATTTAGTGGTATAGAGAGTCGCTTATTCAGTAAAACTAACGTTAAGAATAATTTCAAGCATTGTTAAGCAGTATAAAGTTTTAGCGTAAACGTGTTACAAGAGGTGAGTATGTTTAACAATTTTGACATCACTTTTTTTTTATATCGAATAGTTAGTATCAGTAGTGTAATTCAAGTCTACAGTGCCTAAGGTTTGTTCGAAGAACTATTCATTTCTATAATAATCATTTAATCTAAGTTGACCTTGCAATTGAAAATTTTTATTAACAATTGAATATAATAATATTATTTCTGTATAATTAATTCTATAGAAATATATACATGTATCTTGAAAGTAAAAATTAGATTTTGATGATATTCAAATACTAAGTGATAATATTTTTTGCTGCTTGCACTATAATATAAGAAGTCATAATTAGTTTAAGTATTTATTAAATCACAGTTTAACACAAAGGAGTGATCAATGTTATATCTTTTATAGGTACAAAATGTCGACTGGACCATACAATTATTCATATATTTTTAAGTACATTATCATAGGTGATATGGGAGTAGGGAAATCGTGCTTACTTCATCAGTTTACAGAAAAGAAATGTAAGCGTTTCCAACTGAAACACTTGTAAATAATATTTTTACTTAGTCATTGACTCAATATTTTGAATTTTATGTTATTCTTTTAGTTATGGCAGATTGTCCACATACTATTGGTGTAGAATTTGGTACTAGAATTATTGAAGTAGCAGGTCAAAAAATAAAATTACAAATATGGGATACTGCAGGACAGGAACGATTTAGGGCTGTTACTAGGTATTTAAAAATCATTACAGTTATTCTTCTATTTCAGTATTTATGAATAAAACTAAACATATTGTTTGTTTATGTAGATCATATTATCGTGGTGCTGCAGGCGCATTAATGGTTTATGACATTACACGTCGTTCTACATATAATCATCTGAGCAGCTGGCTTACAGACACGAGGAATTTGACCAATCCAAGCACTGTATGCAAAATATGATATTGTACATAATGGTATTTATATCTGTAAAGTGTAACTCTATTGGCGTCCATTTGTTAGACATTCTTTTGTTTTTACAATATTAAGAAAGAAGAACAAGTAAAACATCAGATTTTATTTAAGGTCATATTTCTGATTGGAAACAAGAGTGATCTAGAAGATCAACGTGATGTAACTTATGAAGAAGCCAAACAATTTGCTGATGAGAATGGTCTTATGTTTGTTGAAGCTAGTGCAAAAACGTAAGCTTGCTTAATATATATATATTATATATATATATATATATATATATATATATATATATATATATATATACATTATACTTCTGAAAATCTTTATATGTTAAATTGTTTTATTCTTCAACTTATATTTCTTTATCATTTTAAAACAGTGGACATAATGTTGAAGAAGCTTTCTTGGAGACAGCAAAGAAAATATTTCAGAGTATACAAGATGGACGGTAAGATGTTCTTTTATGAAGCAGAATATATAATTAAAAGAAAATAATAAATTAATAGAAATATATTGAGAGTACGTGTTACATCAACTTTAAAGAAAACATTGTTTTTCTAGATTGGATCTTAATGCTGCTGAATCGGGTGTCCAACACAATCCTAGTCAACCTGGTCGCACTAGTCTTCAAGGAGTGTCAAATGAACAACAAGGAGGAAAAGATTCCTGCTCTTGTTAGGTTATTATTTGTTTGTATATATAAGTGGATTAATTCATCAATATTATTAATGCATATATGATTTATACTAAGTGTAGCAAGCAGATCATCTCTTATCTAATATCCTCCCTTGATCTTTATAAGTGAAATCTACTTAATAACAAAAAAAAAAAAGAAAAAATATTCAGGATATTCTTTTTCAGATAATAATAATTTCAAGTAATATTGTCTGGATTTCTGACACAGTATAGATATATATGTTATACAAGTTATTTCACTGATATCAGTTTTATGGCTGGCATTCCAAATGGTGTATTAACAATGTGGTTTTTACATGGTTATGGCAACTTATATATATTTTGCATATTATATATATTCTGTTGTGTAATTGGATAGGTATAGAATCGTATGGTATAACGAGTTATTCAAACCATGAAGCCCTTTATAATTTAAAGCGCAGCGAAAGTTCGATGGATATTTGATAGTAGCTTGTTGGTGTGTATAGTATAAGTTATATTACATTCTTTACAAATTATATGATAGGCCTATACATATTTCTCATATGTACATACTACATGGAAGTTGATGCTAAATTTTAAACTCTATAAGAGTATTAATAGGCCAATATGGTTTTACAGTAGAGACATATCAAGAATAAACTTTCGCAGCGTCTTTGTTTCGCTTCTAAAGAAAGAAAAGAAGCTAATAATTATTATTCACGAAGGTGTTCCCATGCCAGGCAAGAAGCTATATTGAATGGTGCTGCTTGCATATTTCTAACGTTATATTATACAGGCTGATAAAGCAGTTATGTGCAATATGGTATTTGTAGAACTTGATACTTCCTGTAGTGACATGTGTAGAATTTATAATAATTTTGAATAGGTCTATTCATTTCTCTTGCATAATAATCTTATGCAACATATGAATTATTACGAGTGTATCAGCATCATCGTATTTTTATATGCTAGATTCTTTTCTGCACAAATAAACTGACCTTCTCTGATGAGAATTATAAACATTCAGCGTTTTGCAAAGATAATTACATTCCAAATTCTAAGTAAACGCACGAATATCAAGAAACTCTCTTGTTAAATTTTATGCTCTCTTCAACATGAATCTTTTTAATAATGAGAAGTGTCTTTGTACACTACTCTATATGTAGATAAATGATGCTTCTGCTGCTTCTCAATAATTATAACAATATCGTCATTTGTTATATACTTGGTTTACATTGCACAGCCCTGACAGTAAGCTGAATAAGGAATACAATATTTAATAAAGAATGATTTCTGCTTTTTCATCTCCTTGGCTCATATGATTAATTAATTGAAAAATATTATTTTGCCAAAGCATAAGTTTCATATTAAATAACTATCTATCTCTAAATTTATAAGTCTGTATTCTTCTTTAAATTTTGTATTCTGTATATAAGCATGCTTAGATCCATTATTAGATGTTTAAATCAAATCTTTTTAGTCCAAGAGTTATATTCATATAAGAGGAAAATGTTTAAAAACAAAAACAAATAAAAAAAAAAGAAAGAAAATAGTAAAATGATTTTAAGTAATTATTTACATAATTCTGATATATTATAATTTCCTGCATTTGTAATATCATTATAAAATAGATCAATCAAAATAAACTGACCAAAGCCTCTTAAATCTATATAAATCTGAAAAAATATAGAATTCCTATGGATATGAAACTAAGGTAAAATAAAACCTTCATTTAATTCCTTTTTCTCAGTTATCTTCAAGTTACGAAAATATAACCAAATTTTTAAACAATAATATTGTAGAACGATGCGTGTATATGCTTATTTTCTATATTTTCAAAATCTTTAAGAGAAGTTATTTATCAATGTATTTTGGCATATCGATCTGTGAAATTCAACACTACGAAATGTCGTCCTTTAACCACTTGCACTGAAATGACATGTTATATGTAAACATATGTCGATTGTTAAGTATTGGAAATATATAAATTGTGCGCACCATGCTGTCTGATAGTTATATGTCGTCGATAAAATTTCGGGCGTATCCCGAAAGTGACGAACAGTTGAGCATGGTAAGAACAAGAGAACAATGTTTGAGTTGGTATATTAAATATATACTTATATATTAAATAAATATTTTCTTAAAAATTAGATAGGCGGACAAGTGTGCTTATAGAAAAATTGTGCTTATAAAAAAAAAAGTGTGCTTATAAAAAAGTCAGTACGAAAAAACAAAAAATAAATTGTTTACTATATAGTTAAAAGTAGGGTTTTTTATGTAGATAAAAAAAATAAACGTTCGGTCAAATTAAAAAAAAATATCATCAACGTGGATGAGGAAAGTGATAGCGAACATAGCAGTGTTTATGTTTTTCGCAAGAAGTGTTAATTGATGAGAATATTGCAGTACAACTTTCAAAAAGTGTTATTTTTGGTTATTGAGTACACGGAAATAAATTCGTATGTGATATACCATTACGTCTGCAAACAAAATACTGGGGATATTTTCCTAGATACATTCCATCTACAAAAGTTACAGAGAAGCCCTTAAAGAAGGTGCAAAGTGTGCACGATTGTTAAGTGAAACCATACGAGAATGTACAAAATGTCTTGTTGCTTTACATATTCCAAATTATTTAAAAATTTATCGTTTCGTTAAGGATTATTGACATCATCAATAAAATGTTCTGTATATTAAAGGCGCTGTTTTCTTTTAAATATGTTAACCGTATCTATACTTATTCAGAATTCATTCTCTATATTACGTTCATGTAATCGATATAAATATTTTATAATAATGATTTTAAATATCAATTCGATGTTAATTTATTTGGATACGTTTATCACGCGCTCTTGTTAATAGCCAGGAAAAGTGATTAAATCAATAAGTCAATTGCGTGTTTACAGTTGATATAATTGATTTTTTATTTTTCTATTATATGACATCCAAGATACTTTTTTCAGTAAAAAGATAATTTTTTTTTCTTTTCATTAATTTAGAAAAATAATTTATTATATTTATTATGTCGTTAATAATCGTTTGAGCTCAGATTGGTAATAGGTTGAATTAATTTTTTAAACACCAAAATTTAATGAATTTAAATCGAGTACGATTAAATAATGTTTTGAATGTTCGCGAATATTTTATTTATTTGATGATTTTAATAACATTCGGAGAATACTTCTAAAATTTATTATGAGTCATTTAGAAATTATTTTGCAATGATTTTAATTAGGATAGATAATTTTAATTATGGAAATTTTAACACAATTGATATAATTTAATGTTAATATAATTCAAGAACGATACAATGCTAACAATAATTTGTAGAATGACGTGAGAACGAGTATCTCATCTTTTGTTTTTGATTGGCTGACATCTTATCTTTCAGAAGTACCAATTTCACGGTAGTGACTAAGGTATAGGGTCGCTACAAACTGTTCAAAATGTTTTTGACTTCATATATTTTGTGAACTTTTAGTTAATGGCAATTATCGACAATTTTAGATCAATGAGATCATAAGAAGATTGAATTTTTCTGTTTATCTGATAAGTACACAATTATTCAAAATTCATTCTCTATCGAAAATAAAATATTTTATGGTACCGCTAGCCTTGTTTTTGGCTGCGGTATATACGTATGAAATGTCTACCTTTGGACGATTTAAAACGAAAAACAACCTATATTTGATGTTTCATTTAAGACGTAAGTAATATTATATCGAATTCATAAGGTTTCATAAGGTTTCATAAGGTTTCGATACCTACAAATTGACCAATAAGTTGACATGTCAAGTTGTTATAAACACAATATTTTGACAAGACATATCCTTTCTTATTTTCCTTTAATTTCATTTTATTACTTAATTTATAATTAATTTTTAATATTGTTCTCAAATAAAAACACTATTTGCAGGATCAGGTATTATTAAATCACAACATGTTTATGATGCTATGTATGCTGTTGATAGAAAATATTTTATAGATTTACCTGTTGCTTATATTGATGCTCCACAAAAACTTGGATTTGGAGCAACAATAAGTGCTCCACATATGGTATTTATTTTTATTATTTTTATATTATATATTATATTATTGATTATATTAAGTTTTAAATATTTTATTTTGATTTTTTTTGAAAAATGATATAAGTATTTATATAAAATAGTTAAGAACTGAAGATGAAAGAAAATGAAAAATTGGAATACAAATGAGAATTGTTTAGCATGCACATGTCTTGGAATTACTTCAAGACAAATTACGCGTTGGTGGAAGAGCATTAGATGTTGGATCAGGATCTGGTTATTTGACGACCTGCATGGCATATATGTTAGGACCTTATGGAACAGCAATAGGAATTGAACATATTCCAGAACTTCAAGAAATAGCTAAAGCAAACATAGAAAGCTGTTATCCAAAGTTTCTTACTTATGGACGTATTGAATTAGTTGGTAAATTGAGATTCTTTAATCATTGATAATTTATGTTATTTATTTGTACATTATTAAAGGATTGCCATTTATAGTTGGAGATGGAAGATTAGGATATCCACCAAAAGCACCTTATGATGTTATTCATGTTGGAGCAGCAGCAAAGGAAGTACCTCAACCTGTAAGAGCTCAGAATTGATTCATGATATTCTTTTTTAATTTCATAAAATATTGCAATATATTAAAAAACTTAATTCGTTTTATAGCTAATTGATCAATTAGCTTTTGGAGGAAGATTGATAATTCCTGTAGGTCCAGATTCTTCCAATCAGACTTTAGTCCAGATTGACAAAAAAATGAATGGAGAAATTGAACAAAAGTCATTAATGGGCGTAGTATTTGTACCACTTACTGACAAGCAACATCAACTGAAATCATGAGGGTTGTGCAAGCTCCAATAAGTGAGCATTTTGTTATTTATAGTTATGAGTATTCATATTACTTTGTAATTACTTTTGCTGTGAACAAGAAGATTAAAATTTGTTGGCAAAAGAACTGAGTACGAATGAAACAAATAATTTTATTATGATATTTATTCTATAAATATTTTAAATTTATCTAATACATAACAAACTATACACATTTTTTGAAATATGAAATAGAGAGTAAATAATAAAATGTGCAAATAACGATATATTCTGTAACTATTTTCTTCTTTGCTTTATATCACTTAGTTATAACATAGACTCTGTACATGAGACATTCAAACAAGAATGTATTAATAAATGCTGATTTATGTGACTAGAATTTCGATATTTTATGCTAAAATTTTCATACCACTTGAGAAACATACAAGTTTTTATGCATATTTATAAAAGTTTTACTGGTGACAATATTATAAAATTATCATATGAAAACATTTATATAAATTTTGTCAAAGAATCATAAAAATGTGATACAGTTAACACTTTTTTATATATCTAAAATTATTCATATAACGACAATATTCTACCATTGTTTTTTTATTACATTACAATGTTACTATTTTAAAATATTATGGAAACCACCATTGATACTTATATTTCTATTATTGTACAAACATCTCTGCACTTACTTCTCATTTTTTTTACTATTTAATTACTAACTACATTTAAATTGTGATAATAGTAATACATTTTGTCGTAATACCCTGAAAACCATGTTTTAAAATAGAGTAATGTATCATATAGAAAATTATAAAATGTAGTTACAATGATATTTAATAGTACTTATATGAAAAATTATCTTCAAATGTATTAAATTCTAAAACGATTTAAAATTAACAATATATTTATGTTTGATTGGTATAAAAGGCAATAAAATTAAGTATATACCTTGGTTATATTATAAAGCTTTAACCATGTAAAGGCTAAGAGCTGCACCAGTTGTTAATCCTATACCAAGGAAAGCCCCCATCATCGCAGATGCAATTTCTTTTTCTTGTGTGTTTACCATTCTGTACAAAAAGATAACATATAAAAATTATTAGTTTTATCAAACATAAAGTATATAATAAAATACTCACGTTGGAGCTAATATAAATGATAAATTACACAAATAACCATTAGTTACAGCAAATAAAATAGTTATACAAATGTAGTAAATGTCATTGTGTATATAAACATGTAAATGATGTCTTGGTTGTGCATTACAAAACATCAAAGCTGGTATAAAAACAATTCTTGTTATGCTTAAGAATATGACATGGTATGGTTTACTTCTAGGCTGTAATAAATATGTATATTACTGTATATAAGATACTTTCTAATAAGATCATAATAGTAATTTTTATTTACCATTTGTAAAATGCCTGATAAAACTCTACCAACATAATCACCTGTGCTAAAAATTAGATATGTTACCACAGGTACAAAGTATGTATCTAAAACAAATAGAACAATTTTCACATTTCTTTAAAATTATAAGTATATATATATGCATAGATAAAAAAAAATTAACAAACCATTCCAAGCATATCCTTTTCCTTTATTTTCACTTTCAACTAGTACAGTTATTGCTGGATAAACTGTGACGGTTATAAAGAATACAAGAAATACACTAATACCATAATGCCAAATTTTTTTAATAATATTTATATATGAAATTGTATGTACTTGTGAAAACATTACTTCTGCATTAACAGAAAAATCTGATTCTATACGTTCAGGAAACTTATCCAGCATGTGATGCTTAAAGAATGCCTGCAAATAAAAAAAAAAAATATGCATATTTTGAATAAATTCACACAATACGATTAAGATAATGCAGATGGTACAATGTGGATTTTACTTGTATATATGTATGTTAATGATTTGATCATTACCATAAGTGGCTTAGCATATATTAAAAAAGTCATAACAGAATTGTAAATACCTATCTGTGATAAAAAAAAATAATATCAATTATTCTTGCTAACCAAATTATTATCAAAGAAAGAAAAGAAATATAACTTATATCTACTTAAAGACTTACTGCTTTTTCTAAAATTATATAAGCAATTAAAGAGAGAAGCAATATAGTATCTCCAATAATAAAATACATTAAGCCTGAAAGTACAGGACTAGCACCAATCCAAAGAGAGATTACTTCTGCTAAAGCTGTAAATATGCCTCCTAAAGCTTGGCCCCCAGACATAGCAGTTATATATTTTGGAGAAAAACGTCCAACTATACCCATTAAACTACCTCCAAAAATTGCACTTGCAGCTAAAAAAATGTATAAAAATTTCAGTTTTTATAGATTTTAGACATTAATAAATTTTAATATTTACGTACCATTGACAAATGCTACGGTAGTCAAAATAATTACTAAAAATGTAGCTTGCCCTGAAAATATAAAATAATTGAATTAAATATTTATTTTTATTTACTTGCAGGATTTTTACTTACATTTGTCTGTATTTATTTTCACAAATACAGTTGTCATGATAAATAATAGAAGAATAATACATTGAGATCCTATCATTCTTGTTCTTAAAGGTATCCTAAAAATTTGATTACTTTTTCATGATAACAGTAATAAAATAACTTTATTGTATCTATATTTAAAAGCAATACTTACGTTTTGCTGATAAATGTATTTAGTATTAGAAATAACGTATTTGGTAAAGCACTTGCTACATTTAAATAAGAAGTAAAACTAGCTTGAAGATCTGTCTTTGTTTCTAAATTTTCAGTATAATTATAATTAGAAGTTCTAGTATCATTGTCATGAATTTGTCGAAATTTGTACATCCAATACTAAAATTATATTGATAAAGTTGAAATATTTTCTGATACATATGAATCATATCAATCAAATAATAATATATATGTATGTATGTATGTATGTATATATGTATATATATAAAACATATATATATATTAAACTTACATCATCTGCAGTGATGAAAAAACTCCATGGAATTAATATATTTATTCCAAGCAGGTAAAAAACTATATAAGCAAAGTTATATCTATAAATAAAAGAAAATTTGTTTATTAAATACAAAATTTAGTAATGATATTATATTAGTGGCATGTAGTAGTAATATCTATAAATTTCAAATTTATTCATACCTGTCAAGAGGTTCATCTTGTTTTAAAAATGGTTTTTCGTCAGGTATAGATACATTTGGATCATCAAATTCTGTTTCTAAATCATCTTCAAATTCACTGTCAGACACACCCCCTAATAAGGGTCTTCTATTAATAGAGTATGACATGATAATGTTTAGTACATCTGAAACAATGTTCTTTGTCAAGATATTTTATTTTCATTGATATTGAAACATCAAAAATATATTATGCTATAAAACAAAAAAAACTTAATGAATCATTATAGAAATAAACTATATATAAAAATATTTGATATATATATAAGTGATCCATAATAATAAAAAAATATTCATATTACAGTGAAAGGTATGAGAAGAGCGAATGTTGTCCTTCAGTAATAACCAACGAATGTATTTTTTTGTATTATACCAGTTATGTTCACTAAGTTACGTCGTTCAAGCAAATGTCGATATTGCCAAGTATTCATATTTCTTTATATGATGGTAATACAATTTAATAATATTTATGACATCTGTACGATCCGATAAGTCTAATCACTATCCCATTATCTGTTATTATAATGAAACGAAGCGCGTTCGTCTGAATCATTTAGCCATACTTTAAAGTCTCCATCTTACCATAATATACTTAGAGAACTGTATTATCGATGTATCGTTTTGTTTTACTAGTCTCCTAGGATAATTTCGCAATATTTATATAAACTATTACGTGATATTTGGATTACAGTGACATCTCTTGGTATAAATTTAAATTTATACAACCAGTTCATAAAGATAATACAGATTCGTACGAGTTTCTGTAGATACAAATTCTTTTTTAAATTTTATTAGTGATGTTCAATTGTAAAGTTTTTTCTGCACGACTAATTTTCCTAATAAATATTGAAATTCTAATCAATTAAATATAAAAATATTATACTAGAATTATCATAGTAATACTAATGATAATTATATATTTATATGTTAATGTTTTTATTGTCATTATATGTTTTTTCATATAGCAATATTAGAAAATAGAAATTACATTCAATTAGAAATGTTTGTCAAATACGTAATTCTTTGGATTATATTTATTATTATATCTACAATTAGTTATAAATTCCTTTTTGTTTCATTTATTCCGATTGGCTTTTCTTTTTATTTTTCTATGTTCAATTATACAAAGTACAAATTTGTGTTGACATACGAATTAGTTGGTATGCGTATATATACGTTTCAAATTTGTCTATTTTCTAATGATATGATTATATAATAATAATGTGTACGTTAAATTCGTTATAGTTGCCGTTCGTTAAATAATCGTCTTTATATAATAATATTATATCTTATGTAATAACATTATATTATCTATATATCAATTTACAATTCTACGATTAGATATTGTATCAGTTCTGGTAATTTTTCAATGTTTATTATTTAATTATTAATTCGTTTAATTCGATAACAATATTGCTCAACTTCCTAATAACAAATGGCTATTTTTTTAACGCATAAAATATAAAGCAAAACAAAAAAGAAATTGTATTATAAAATAAGCTATACAACATGCCTATAAAACAAGAACAATAAAAAAAGAAGAAAAAAGAAAAGAAGAAAAAAAATACATATTAAAGTCTTTTAATACATTATCATATATATATGTACGATTCGAAGGTGAAATCTGTGACAAAGCAAATTGTTTTGAATTATCGTTGATCGTCTAGAAATATACAGGCATATGTATGTATATCAATCGTCCTCCGATTTTTTTTGATTTCAAATCGGATCTGATGATTCTAGATTTTTTAGATTTGTCTTTTTCTTTTTTCTCTCTCATCTCGATCTTCGCTTTTTTCTTTTCCTTGCTCTCTTGTCATTATGCATACTTTTCTTTTTCCACTTGAGCCTGTCATTTTTATTACTATGATTATCATAATGTTTCATCGCAACGCTGTAAAAAATAAAGATCTATCAATCGAACAATATTTTTTTATCGAATCGCATTGGTATTCTGATTGATCAAATGAGCGGGCATTAATTGGTCATCAGCATTGGCTGTGTGGATGGCCCATTTATTTATATTTCTCAATCTATCTCTTTTTCTTTCTCTTTATTCTATGTATATGAGTTCCAATAATAAAGTAAGATCGGAACGAGGTAGCGAGAAGCACAAGAAGCAAAAGACAAGAATCCCTCTTTCCTTCGTCGTGAATGCGTATAGAGAGGCATAAATTTAATGAAAGGTGCCATGTTAGTGGTGGTAGTGATGGTGATGGTGATCGGTAAATGTGTGTGGTGGTTGTCTGCCCGTGATGTTGTATTGTGTTTCACCGCTTAGTCACGTGATAGTCGGATGAATTTGCGTCAATGGTGACCTCCGCGTCGCGTATCCGCGCATACCGGGGCCATGCCGCGCGATTCTTAGCGTTGGGTACCGGTTGCTCTTTCTCTCTTTCTTTCTCTCTCTCTCTCTTTCTCTTTCTCTTCTTTTTTCATGAACTTTCGATCAAGTTCTCGACCGCGAATCAAGCAACGATTCAAATATCGATATTTCGCCATTCCAAATTCTATCTTATTTTCTTCTCTCTTCTTCATTCTTTTCAATTCAAACAAAACCTAAAAAAATACAGAAAAGTCCTTCTTGTTATGAGCGAATAGAAAAAATATTTTCTCAGTTTTTCCATCTTTCTTCTTTTTCATTTGAATATTCCTATTTACTCTATCCAAGTACTTTTTGTTGTTCCTTTTTTCGAAAAGAAAACTTTTCCAAAACTTTTTCTACTTAATGATGATGATGGTGAATGAAAATTGGAAAACGGTCGATCGGTCAGGTAATAGCAGAATAGAATGCATTCGAGAATTCAGATAAGCTAAGTTAAAAGCCGGTTTTAAGCGGTTAATCGAAGCTCGATATGAAATCGTATCATAATCTTTTTTCCATTTCATTTTTTTCTTTTTTTATCGACGTCACTTTTCCGGCTATATTTATTTTTATTTCTTAATTCAAGAAATAGACAGAATATATATATATATATAATAAAACAACAAATCTTATCCTAAAAAGTAACTCTTAAGAAAAACTGGAACGTGATTTCGAACGTTACCGATTCCCATCGCCAGTGTCTTTCCTGAGAAAAAAACAAGGAGAGAGAGAGAGAGAGAGAGAGAGAGAGAGAGAGAGAGAGAGAGAGAGAGACGGAAGAGGACGTGAAACGGATGAAGGAACATAGAAACGTGTAAAAGAACATTCGTGACACTCTCACAAAAAAGACTCCGAGAGAAAAAGCCGAGGGAATGAAGATAGAGTTCGAAAGATTCATCGTATATTTTATTACTTCTTGAGACTGTTACAACAACAGGCTGTCCGAGAAGTTAAGTATACCTTTGAAAGAGTACTTTTTCTTTTTCATTTCGTTTAATTTTTCATATTTTTACGCGAATTTTTCAATATTCGAATTTAATTACTACCTGAACCTGATCTCACAAGTATTACTTCAATGTTATATGTATGTCTATATATATATATATATATATATATATATGTGTGTGTGTGTGTACGTACGACTCAGTTAAATAAATGCGATACCTTCAAAAGGTTTTACGCGACCGTAAAACATAAATCCGTTTACAATCTTACGTCACATTCCAAATAATATACATAGATACATATGTACTTACAAACGACAATCGTCATCGCTACCTCCGATTCCTTTTATTTTTATACGTGAATATAAATATTAGGTGGACCGGAAAGTAATGTCGCTTTCTTAAATTAAATTCAAACGAATAAATTTTTAACAAGTTTTTATTTTTAATCACAATCAAATATCGACATGCGCAGGAACGACATTACTTTCCGGTCCACCTAATATAACATGACATTGCTATTAAACATTTTATAATCTCATTTATTGGTTTTTCTATAATTAAATAAAAAATTGTGAGTAAGTAATTGGAGGAGTATTGTCTTTGAAGAAAATGAAATTATCATTCACTATCTTTATAAATATGAGAGAAGAAGCTGAGTTGGAACGTTTAAAAAACTCTGGAAATATTTTGTCTCATTTCCTCTCTCTATCTCTCTTTCTCTCTCTCTCTTCCTCTTTTTTATCCCTAAAAACGAGTCGACGTGTGTTTGGTGTGAGACTCGTTAGCGCTTTCACGACTTCCGCGACGTTTCTCGTTGTGTGAACGAAAAATCTAAATTGCTCGTATACGTACGTAGTGACGCACGAAAGTCGAGTTTACAAAACCAAATGGCGATTTGTCGAGGCCGTGCGAATTCGGTAATCGTGTCTCATTCTTTCGTTCCACTTTATTTATCCCGTCCTACGTCTCTCTCTTCCTCCCTCTTACTCTCTCTTTTTCTTTCTGTATAAAGTAATTTGTGCTTTTTTACTTTCATATGGAAATTTTAGTTGATTTTCTGTTCCCAAATTGGGTCCTTTGCTTTCTCTCTCTTTCTCTTTCTCTCTATTTCTCTCCTTTCTTTTTTGTAAGTAGTATTTAAATTATTTTCTTTAATTTTGGTACAAGAACTTCATTTGATTTTTTCTTCCTATATTTCTTCTTCTTGCCGTTTCTTTCTTTTTTCGTGAAAAATTAAATATTTTCTCTTATCCTTATATATATATACTACATTTAATTTTCTTTTTTTAAATTTGTTTTCTTTGCTTTCTCTTCTTTTTTTGTCTATCATACAACATATCGATTTTAACATCGATCAAATCGTTACGAGAATCGATTTTCTTCGTATTCATAACCAAAGCCTTGTCCAGGAGGAAGGACAAGGACATATAAATCTGATGAGGCGAATTGACAGCTTCGTTCACGTGAGCGAAGTTACGAATACAAATTCTCTCAGCGTGGAATAATTTTCACGTTCATTGCGACATATTGTTGAGAGAAGAGAACGTAACATAGCTAATTTCATAGACAAGTCCTGGCCATTCTTCGAAGCAATGTTCGGAATAATTAAAATATTTAAAATTCCGCGCGATTGCATTGAATGTTACACGTAGCTATTACAACGCCTACACATTTTTCGATTTGTTTCAGAACAAATATTTTTGTAGACGTTACTCTCTTACGTTTGTGAAATTTATAGGATTTCTTTGTTAAAGATAGTTATCCTAATGTGTCCTTTTATCGACATCGATCGATCGATAGAACAAAAAAGAGAAAACAAAGTCGTGAAGATTTAAATGATGATTTAAAAGGTCATTTCATATGTTATTTTCTATGTAACAAAAAATAATAATAAAAATCTTGAATAGCTTTGTAGTTACATATTGTAAAAGTTTACCTGATCCGCCTATTGTATATTCATGTACACGTATATGTATATATATATGTAAATATATATATATATATATATACATATAACTATAGATAAATGCATCAACACACCTTGCCGCACTTCTTTCCTTCTTAGAGATTTTGCAATAATTCGTAACGACCAGCTCCATCGCGCTCGATATGTACATCCGTTTGTAGTAAGTACTTGGAATCAATTGATGATACGTTTCATGGCACATGTTATGAAATATTTCGATTACTCAAAATATTTCACATAGCTATGTTTTATATATATAAATTTTTGTATACATATATACAAAATATATGTATTTTGTATATATAAACACAAAAGATGACACGTAAGAAAAATTGTCGTACATTTCTTAACAATCGTGTATGATTATTTTTATTACGTAATTATAATTATTCATCCTCGTATTCGAATCGTAAAACTTTCGACGACGTCGATGATCGAACCTCGAGAATCTAAATTCTCTTAAAGATATGTAGCGAGGTTGAAAATACATTCGCAACACGTGGAAGAGACGAAGAAAAACGACTGGTGATATTCCATCGTTTGGCGTACTCGAACGTGTTAAAATGACTGAGCAAACGTCGGTGATTGTTCTTTTGAAAATTTCCTCGTTCCCGGGCAAATTTATTTATTCATCTTAACGAGAAAAAAAAAGAAAAAAAAAGAGTGTTCGCGAGAATCAACTCTTTAACCGTGTCACTAAATGCCAAAGGATCATTATAAAGTCATTAGAATGATCTCATTCGAGAAATAGATAAAGACGAAACACTATGTAAACGTTGCTCTCGTTAAAGCTAATTGAAATTTCATTAGATCGGAATACAAGTTGGACTTTCTGTGCCAAGGTATTAATGGAAGAGAGTTAAAAGGGAGGGGGTAAAATGGAGCATGGCATTGAAAAAATGTTGAAGGATTACTCCCGCCTGACCGATAAACAAATCAAATCTGATGTAAAATGAAACGTGCCATCTTCAGAAGTTTGTAAGCGTGTATATAGTATATATGTATATATATATATATATATATATATATATATATATATATGCACTTATGCCTTGAAAGATGTTCTGGAACATATAAAATCATAACGCGAAGCCTCATTGATGGGTAATACAAATAAAATTTAATTGTGAATTTTTGCAACAAAATGTTCTCGGTTAACCCGAAAGATTCGTTTGAAAAAAGCGCTTTAGTATTCGTCAATAATTTAAAAATTATGAGTAATTTCGTCAGCATAATATTTGTTGAAAAGACACGATGTCAAAACGTCGTTCGGAATGAATTGTTGTCGATCGAGAAAGGAGCGTATAATAGATAGGTTCACTACTTATAGTACTCGTAATAGAACAATACGATCAATGATTTTCCTCAATCGTTAGATTCGTAAGAAAAAATTGGAGAAAACGAACGAGGAAACAAGTTAATTTATTTTCCTTGTTTAATGTTAATTATTTTTAACTGTTATTAACACATGTTTAGTACCGAATCCGATTGAATACAAATCATTTAATACTTTTTCATAACTTTTTATAAATTAAAGGAAAGAGAATTCGTTTTTATATTTTTTATATTACATGTAAGTTATTATATATAATAATATTTTTTTATATTAATTGTTGATTTTTTTAGCTGTTATTAATATGTTTAATACCAAATCGATTTTCTAAAGACAAATCAATATATTCATCTAACATTTTTTGTAACTTTTTGTAGATTAAAGATACAGGAGAATTCATTGCTATATTTTTTATATGAGATTACTTTTATTAAAAAATGCAGGTACTTGTAATTTTTTAAGCGTCACAAAAGAAATGTTCGAAACGTTTTATACAGAATCTAGAAAATTGAATGTGAATCATTGATGACCCTAACGTCATTCAACGAGTTAATAATGTCCATTAAAGCAGTTCGTGGTAAAAGTAGAGATTTTATAAACATCCGGCACAAACGTCATGATTATAAGAAATCGTATATCATTCGTCCTATTGATTACATACACTTCTTTTTACGTGGTAAAGATTTTTAAGTTCATCAGAATTTCTTGTGCAATGATAACAATTAAGTTTGATAGCTCTTAAATAAAACTAAATCTGTGATTAAGACTTTTAAAGTATTATGTATTTTAACCCTTTATAACACCATGTCATTTTGAAGTCATATTCTTAAATCTTCGTATTTTTAAAGTTTTATTTCATTTTAAACTTATTGTTATTTCATATCTGAAATTTTTATTATATTATATACACTGTATATAATTTATATATTTATATATTTATATTATATTATATAATATAGTATAATATA
>NC_062189.1:10189148-10284846 GCF_912470025.1 Vespa velutina | reverse complement strand
TATCTTCGAAAATACTTGTACCACAGTTTGAAAAATGTTACCAATCGATCCAGAGCACTGCAATTCATAGGATCAATGTAATATTTTTAATGGAATCGATGTTCTTAACATTGCTTCATATCATATTTACGATTTTTCGTACATATACGCTTATCATCGGAATACGAATATTTGAAATCTCTTTTAATTTCATTGTTTTTATGTTCTATCGACGCAGTATTAAGAGTATAACAAGAATTTAACATTTTTACTATTTGTAAATACGTGTTTTAATATGAAGATTGTCGAAAAGAGTAATAGACTTATGCGAATTTCGCTATAAGAGAAGTAAAAAATCGTAATATATACTAAGATACTTGTACCAGTGTGAAAAATTTTACAAGTCAATTCAGAACACTTCATTTCATAATATAAAATCTACTATTCTTATTGGAATCGAAGTTCTTAACATTTTTTCATATCTTGCTTACGATTTTTCTTTCATATACGCGTATCATCGGAATACGACTATTTGAAATTTCTTCTAATTTGATCGTTTTTATTTTCTATTGAAGCAGAATTAAGAATATAGCAAGAATTTAACGTTTTTACAATGTGTAAATACATATTTATCATGAAATATGTCCAAAATGTACTCGACATATGCGAATTTCGAAATACCTGAAGTGAAAAATCGTAATATCTACTACTATACCTGTTCCACAGTTTGAAAAATGTTAACAGCCGATTCAGAACATAGCATTTCATCAGATAATAACTACTATTTTTTTTGGAATCGAAGTTTTTAATATTGTTTCATTTCGTATATACGATTTTCCGTTCATATACGCGTTTCATCGATATACGAAAATTTGAAATCTCTATTAATTTCATTTTTTTTATGTTCTATCAACGCAGAATTAAGAAGTTAAGAAGAACTTAACGTTTTTACTATGTGTAAATACATGTTTTAACATGAAATTTGTTGAAAAATGTAATCGGCATATTCGAATTTCCCTATAAGAGAAGCGACAAATCGTAAAATCAACGAAAATACTTGTACCACAGTTTGAAAAATGTTACCAGTCGATTCAGAACATTGCATTTCATAAGATCAACCTTTTATTTTTATTGGAATCGAAGTTCTTAACTTTGTTTCATATCGTATTTACAACTTTTCGTTCAAATACGCGTATCATCGAAATACGATAATTTTAAATCTCTTTTAATTTCTTTGATTTTGTAATCTGTCAACGCAGAATAAAGAATATAAAAAGAATTTAACGTTTTTATTGTGTGTAAATACGTGTCTTAACATGAAATATGTCCAAAAATGTAATTGACATACGCGAATTGTACTATACGAGAAGTGAGAAATCGTAATATCTTCGAAAGTACGTGCACCACAAATTGAAAAATGTTACCAGTCGTTTCAGAACATTGCATTTTACAAGATCAAACAACTATATTTATTGGAATCGAAGTTGTCGAATTTGTTCCATATCGTAATTACGTCTTTTCGTTCATATACGCGTATCATCGAAATACGATAATTTGAAATTTCTTTTATTTCGTTGATTTATCATCGTTATTATCGTTATTACCGTTATTATCGCTATAACCGTAATTATCGTTATTAAAGTTATTATCGTTATTATCGTTATTATCATTAATATTATTGTTATCATTATTATAATTAATATAATTAACATTATAATCGATATTATTATTACAATAGTTTTTATCATTATCATCGTTATTGTCTTTATTACTCTTATTATCGTTATTAACGATACTTTCGTCATTACTAATATAATCGTTATTATCGTTATCGTTATCATCGTTATTATCCCTATTATCGATATTATCGTTATAATCGTTATCATCGTCATTATCAATATTATTATTATAATTATTATTATTTCTATTACTATTATTATTATTATCATTATTATTATATTTGATATAATTATTATTTTATTATTTGTTATTATTGTCATTATCTTTATTATCGTAATTTTAGTTATTATCGTTATTATCGTTGTAATCGCTATCAAAATTATCACAGTTATTATCTTTGTTATCGTTATTATCATTTTTATCATTATTATCTTTATTAACATTATTATTGTTATTATCATTAGTTTAATTATTATTATAGTTATTATCTTTGTTACCGATATTATAGTAAATAACGTTATTATCGTTATTATCATTATTACCGCTATTATCATTATCATCGTTATTACCGTTATTATCGTTACTATCGATACAATCATTATTATCGTTATTATCGTTATTATCGTTATTATTGTTATGTTCGTTATTATAGTTAAAATCGATATTATCGTTATTATCGTTATTAACTTTATTATCCTTATAATCATCATTATTGTTATAACCGTCGATATCGTTAATATCGTTATTATAGTTATTATCTTTATTATCGTTTTCTTAGATATTTTCATTATTGTTTTTATCGTTAATCGTTATTAAATTTATTACCGCTATTATCCTTATTAACGTTATTATCGTAATATCGGTATTATTAATATTATTATCGTCGTTATCGTTATTATCATCAATATTGTTATTATCGCTTCTATTATTATTATTGTTATCGTCATAATTTTTATTATCGTTATTATATTTATTACCATTATTATCGTTATTTTAGTTATGATCGTTATTATCTTTTTATTCGTTATTATAGTTAATTTCGCTATTGACGTTAATATCGTTAACATCGTTTTTATCGTTAACATTGTTGATAACGTTAATAACTTTATTATCGTTATTATCGTTATATTAGTTTTTATTGTTATTATGTTTAGAAACATTTTTACTCTTGTTATCGTTATTTTCGTTATTATTATTATTATTATTGTTATCCCCATTATCGTTATTATCGTTAATATTTTTATTATCGTTATTATTATTATTATTATTGTGTTATAATCGTTATTACCGTTATTATTGTTATTATCGTTATTTTCATTATTATCATATTTAATATTATTATTATCTCTACTATCGTCATTATCGATTTTATCGTAGTTACTATTGTTCTTAACGTTATTATCGTTATTATCGTTATTATCGTTGTAATCGTTATTAATGTTATTATCGTTAAAATCGTTACAATCGTTGTTATAGTTATTATACTTATTTTCGTTATTATCGTCTCTATCTTCATTATTATTATTATTATTACTATTGCTATTATTACTATAGTTTTTATTATTATTTTTATTATTCTTATTTGTATTATTTTTATTATTAGCGTTAATTTTGTTATTATCGTTATTATCGTTATAATCGTTATTGTCGTTATTACCTTTATTATCGTTCTTATTATTATTATTATTTTTATCGCTATTATCATTATTATCTTTGTTATGGTTATTATCGTTATTACGGTCATTATTGTTTTTAACGTAATTAACGTTATTATCGTTATTATCGTTACTATCTTCATTATCGTTTCTTATCGTTATTATTGTTATTATCCTTATTATCAATTTTATAGTTATTATCCTTGTTATCGTTATTAACGAAATTAACGTTATTATCGTTATTATTATCATTATCGTTATTATCTCTATTATAGATATTATCGTTATTATCGTTATTATTATTATAATTGTTATTATCGATATTATCGTTATCATTGTTTTTATAGTTATTACCGATAATATTATTATTATTTATTATCGTCGCTATTATCGTTATCATTGTTACTTTCCTTATTATCGTTATTATCTTTATTATCGTTATAATTATTATTATTGTTAATTTTATTTTTATTTTTATTATCGTTATTTTAGTTATTATCGCTATTATCGTTATTATCGTTATTATCGTCATTATCGTTATAATATTTAAAATCATTATTAACGTTATAATAGTAATTATCGTTATCATCGCCGTAATCTTTGTCATCGTCATTATCGTTATAATCGTTATTATCATTATCAACGTTTTTATCGTTATTATGGTAATTACCATTATAATCGTTATTATTATTATTATTACTATTATCGTTATTACAGTTATTATCGTTTTTATCGTTATTATTATTGTTATTTTCATTTTTACCATTATTATTGTTATAGTCGTTATTATCGTAATTATCGTTGTTATTGTTATTATCTTTATTATCGTTATTATCGTTATTTCAGTTACTATTTTTATTATTTGTATAATCATTATTACTTATATTATCGTTATTTTCGTTATTATTACTATTATTTTCCTCATTATCGTTAATATCGTTAACGTTGTTATTATCGTTATTATTATTATTATTATTATTATGGTCGTTATAATCGTTATTACTGTCATTATAGTTATTATCGTTATTATCGTTATTATCGTAATAAACGTTATTAGTGTTATTATCGTATATTATCTTTATTATCCTTATTTGCTTTATTTTCTTTAATAACGTTATTGTCGTTGTTATCATTATTATTCTTATTATCAATTTATAATTGTTATCGTTGTTATTTTTATTATCGATAATAATGTTGAAATTATTATTCTTATTGTTTTTATCGTTATTTCCGTTATTATTGTTATTATCGTTATTACCTTTATTATCGTATTTATCGGTATCATCGTTCTTATTGTTATAAACGTTATTATTGTTATATACGTCCTTACCGTCATTATCGTTATTATTGTTGTTTTCGTTATAATTGTTATTATCGATATTATCGTTATTATCATTATTATTATTATTATCATTACTGTGGTTATCGTTATTATTTTTATTATCGTTATTATCGTAATTATCGTTATTATCGTTATAATCGTTACTACCGTTACTATTGTTTTACCTTTATTATCGTTATTATCGTTATCATTAATATCGTTATAATCGTTAATATCGTTGATATTATTATTATTATCGATACTACCCTTATTATCGATTTTATCGTTATTATTATTATTATTATTTTCGTTATTATCTTTATTATCTTTATTATCGTTGTTAGCGTTATTACCTATATTATCGTTATTAGCGTTATTTTAATTATTATTGTTATTATTTTTATTTTCGTTATTATTACTATTATTATACTTATTATCGTTATTATCATTATAATTGTTATTATCGATATTATTATTAATATAATAATCATTATAATAGTTATTACGGTTATTATAGTTGTTATCGTTATTATCGTTATAATCTTTAATAATGTTATTATCGTTATTATCGTCATTACCCTTATTTGCTTTATTATAGTTTATAACGTTATTGTCGTTATTATCGTTATTATTCTTAGTATCAATTTTATAATTGTTATTGTTGTTATCGTTATTATCGATATTAACATTATAATTATTATTCTTATCTTTTTTATCGTTATTGCCGTTATTATTTTTATTATAGTTATTTCGGATATTATCGTTATAATGTTTATTATCGTTATTATCGTTATAATTGTTATAATCGGCATTATAAGTTATTATTGTTATTATCGTTATTATCGCTATTATGGTTATTAGATTTATTATCCATATTACCATAGTAATATTCATTTTCGTTATTGTCGTTAGTATCGTTATTATTACTATTATTACCTTTATTATGGTTATTACCGTTATTATCGTTATTAACGGCATTATCGTTATCATTTATATTATTATTATTACTATTATTATTATTATTATTACTGTTATTTTTATTATTGTTATTTTATTATTGTCTTTAATATCATCATTATCGTTATTATCGTTATATTCTTTATTATCGTTATTATCGTTTTATTTGTTATTATCGTTATTGTCAATATTATTATTATTATAATCGTTATTATCATTATTCTCGTTATTATTATTATCGTCATTATCGTTATTTTCGTCATTATTGTCGCTAATATGTTTGTTATCGTTATAATCGATATTATCGAAATTATAGATATTATTATAATAATTATTATTATTATTACAATGCTACTATTATTTTTGTTATTATTATTATTATCTTTATTTTAGTTTTCATCGCTATGATTTTTATTATCATTATTATCGCTTTTATCGTTATTATCGTTATTATTATTATTATTTTCGTCATCATAGTTACTAAAGTTAATATTGTTGTAATAGTTATAATTAATATTATAATTATTATCGTTATAACGTTTATCGTCGTTATTATCTATATTATCTTTATTTCCTTTATAATCCTTATTATTGTCATAGTTATTATCGTCATTATCGTTATTATCATTATCGTTATTATCGCAATTATCGTTATTATAGCAATTATCGTTATTATCGTTATTATATTTATTTCCGTTATAATCGTCATTGACGTTATTATCGTTGTTATCGCTATTACCGTTATTATCGTTAATATTATTATTATTATTATTACGTTTATTATCGAAATTATCGTTATCATGTATATTATCGTTAATAACGTTATTATCGTTATTATCGTTATTATCGTTATTACCGCTATTATCGTTACAATCTTACTTATTTTTATTATCGTTATTAACTACATAGTCCTTATTACAGCTATTCCCGTTATCATCGTTTTTATCGTTATTATCGTTAAAATATTTATTTTCGTTATTATCGTTATTATCGTTTCTTTATTTATCGTTTTTATACTTATAAGCGTCATTGTCGTTATAAATATTATTATCGTTGTTATCGTTAATATCGTTATTATCATTATTATCGTTAACGTTATTATTGTTATTATCGTAAATATCGTTATTATCGTTGTAATTGTTATTATCGTTGTAATGGTTATATCGTTATTATCGTTATTATCGTTATCATCGTTATTATATTTATTTTCCTTATTACCATTATAATCGGAATTATTGTTACCGTTATTATCGTTATTACTGATTTTATCTTTATTGTCGTTATTCTTGCTATTATCGTAATTATAGTTATAATCGTTGTTGTTAATATTATTATCGTTATTATTTATTATCGTTATTTTCGTTGTTATCGTTATAACCGCTCTGATCGTTATTATGTTTATTATCGTTGTTATTATTATTATTATTGTCATTACCGTTATTATCGTTATTATTATTATTCTCATTATCGTCATTTACGTTATTACAGTTGATATTGTTTCCATCCTTATTATTATTATTATTATTATTATCGTTATAGTCGTTATTATCGTTACTATAGTAATTATCGTTTTCATCGTTATTATCTTCATTATCATTATTATCGTAAATACCGTTATTACCGTTATTATCGTCATTATGTTTATTAGTGTTATTATCGATATTATCATTACTATCGTAATTATCGTTATTATCGGTATTAACGTTATTACCGTTATAATCGTTATTACCGTTGTTGTCGTTTTTACTGATAGCTTTGTTATAATCGTTGTTATTTTTATCATCAGTATTTTCGTTATTATCGTTACAAACGTTATAATCATTATTATCGTTATTATAATTATTACTATCATTCTTATTATCGTTATAACCGTTATTATCGTTATTATAGTCATTATCTTTATTATCTTTGTTATCGTTATATTCGTTATTACAGTTATTAACGTTATTATTGTTATTATCTGTATTATCGTTATTATTCTTATCATCTTTTTTATAGTTATTATCGCTGTTATTGTTGCTATCTTTTTTAACGTTATAATTATTATTACTATCGTTGTTATCATTCTTATTGATTGAATCGATCTCATCGCTATTTCCGATATTATCGTTAATATCGTTTTTATCTTCATAATCGTTATTATCGAACTTGTCGTTATTACCTTTATAATCTTTAAAATCAATATTTACGCTACTTCCGATATAACCTTTATTATCGTTAGAATCGTTATAATCTTTATTATCATTATTACCAAAATGATCGTTATTATCTATATTATCGTTATTATTCTTACTATCGTTATTATCGTTATCGTTTTTTTCGTTATTATTGTTATTATCTTTATTGACGCTGTTATCGGTCTTATCGTAATTATCGTTATTGTAGTAATTAACGTTATTAATGTTATTATCGTTTTCATCGTTTTATTGCAATTATCGATATTATCGTTCTTAACGTTGTTATTAAGGATATTAACGTTATTATCGTTATTATAGTTATTATCGTAATAGTCGTTATTATCGAGTTTATAGTTTTTATCGTTATTATCGTTATTATCGTTATTATCGTTATAATCGTACTAGTCGTTATTGGCTTTATTATCGTTATAATCATTATTTACGCAATTTACGATATAATCGTTATTATCGTTATTTTCGTTATTATCTTTATAATCGTTATTACCGTTGTTTTAATAATTATCAATATTATCGTTATTATTGATGATATTTTTGTTATTATTATCGCTAATATCGTTGTTATCATAAAAATTGATGTTATCGTTATTACCGTTATTATCGTTACAATTATTATCTTTATTATCGCTGTTATATTTATTACCGTTATTAACGCTATTGTCGTTTTTATCATTATTAGCGATGTTATTATTAATATTATCATTATTATTGATATTAATAATATATTCGTTAAGATCGTTAGTATAGTTATTATCGTTATTATCGATATTATTATTATTAATATTATTATCACTATTACCGTTATTAACGTTGTTATCGTTATTATCGTTTGTTAGGGTTATTAACGTCATGAACGTTATTATCTTTATCATCATTATTTTCTTAATTATTAATTTAATACCTATATATTTGTTATTATCGTTATCGTTAATATAGTTATTACCGATATTATCGTTATTTTCTTTATTATCGCCATTATCCCTATTATCGTTATTACCGTTATTATTGTTTTTACACCTCTTATCGTTATTATAGTTATGATCGTTATTATCTTTATAATCGTTATTAAAATCAATGCCGTTATTATCGTAATTATACTAGTTATAATTATCATCGTTATTATCTTTATTAAATGTATTATCTTTGTAATCGTTACCATCGTTTTCGTTATTATCGTTTTTATCGTTATTTTCGATATTATCCTTTTTACGTTTATTAACGTTATAGCCGTTATTGTCATTATTATAGTTATTAGTTTTACTCCCATTATTACCCTCTTTTTTATTATTATTATCGTCATTATTCTTATTACTGTTAATATTGTTATATTCGTTATTATTATTATTATTATATCCATTATTACCGTTATTATCGTTATTAATGTTATTATTTATATTATTATCGTTATTAACGTTATTATATTTATTATCGTTATTATGATTATTATTCTTATTTTCGTTATTATCGTTATTACCTTTCTTATCGTTATTATCGTTATTATCGTTATCGTCGTCATCATCTTTATTATCGTTATTATCGTTATTATCATTATTATCGTTACTTTCGTTTTAATAGTTATTATAGTTATTAAAGTTATTATCGTTATTCTTGTTATTGTAGTTAGCATCGTTATTATCCTTATTATCGTTATTATATAATTACTAAATACGAAAATTTGAAATCTCTTTTAAATTCATAGATTTATGTTCTATCGACGCAGAATTAAGATTATAACAAGGATTTAACGTTCTTACTATGTTTAAATACGTGTTTTAATATGAAGATTGTCGAAAAAAGTAATCGAAATATGCGAATTTCGTTATACAAGAAGAGAAATATCGGAATAACGACGAAAATTATGGGACCTCAGTTTTAAAAATGTTACCAATCAATTTAGAACACGGTATTTCATTATATTAAACTACTATTTTTATTGGGATCGAAGTTTTTATTATTGCTTCATATCGTATATGACATTTTTTGTTCATATACCCGAATCATCGAAATTCGAAAATGTGAAATCTCTTATAGTTTAATTGTTTTTATGTTCTCTCGACGCAGAATTAATAATAGGACAAGAATTTATGTTTTTACTATTTGTCAATACGTGTTTTTACAAGAAAATTGTTGAAAAATATAAACGATATATACCAATTTTGATATAGGAGAAGTGAAAAAAAGTAATTTCTCCGAAAATACTTGTACCACAGTTTGAAAATTGTTAATATTCGATTCAGATCACTGCATTTCATATGATCAAATTACTATTTTTGTAGGAATCGAAGTTTTTAATATTGTTTCATCTATTATATACCATTATTCGTTCACTTACGCTTTTCATCGAAATACGAAAATTTGAAATCTCTTTTAATTTCATAGTTTTTAAGTTCTATCGATGCAGAATTAAGAGTATAACAATAATTTAACATTTTTACTATCTGTAAATACGTGAT
Organism: Vespa velutina; assembly: GCF_912470025.1. NCBI lineage: Eukaryota > Metazoa > Arthropoda > Insecta > Hymenoptera > Vespidae > Vespa > Vespa velutina. Next base: position 10,274,606 of record NC_062189.1, on the reverse strand, counting down.
TTAACATGAGACTTTCCGAAAAATGTAATCGACATTTGCGAATTTCGCTATACGAGAAGGGAAAATCGTAATATATACTAAGATACTTGTACCACAGTCTGAAAAATTTTACAAGTCGATTCGGAACACTTCATTTCATAATATAAAATCTACTATTCTTATTGGAATCGAAGTTCTTAACATTGTTTCATATCATATATACGATTTTTCGTTCATATACGCGTTTCATCGATATACTAAAATTTGAAATCTCTTTTAATTTCAGTGTTTATATGTTCTAACGACGCAGAATTAAGAGTATAACAAGATTTTAACGTTTTTACTATGTGTAGATACCAGTGTTAACATGAAATTTGTCGAAAAATGTAATCGGCATATTCGAATTTCGCTAAAGGAGAAGCGACAAATCGTAAAATCAACGAAAATACTTGTACCACAGTTTGAAAAATGCTACCAGTCGATTCAGAACATTGCATTTCATAAGATCAAACTTTTTATTTTTATTGGAATCGAAATTCTTAACTTTGTTTCATATCCTATTTACAACAATTCGTTCAAATATGCCTATCATCGAAATACGATAATTTGAAATCTCTTTTAATTTCCTTGATTTTGTAATCTGTCAATGCAGAATAAAGAATATAATAATTATTTAATATTTTATGTGTAAATACGTGTTTTAACATGAAAATTGTTCAAAAATATAATGGACATAAGCGAATTGCGCTATTTGAGAAGTGAAAAATCGTAATATCTTCGAAAATAATTATTTTTTCATATCAAGTTTGAAAAATGTTACCGATCGATTCAGTACACGTCATTTTATTGGATCTAACTACTTTATCTATCATAATCGAATATCTTAACATTATTTCATATCGTATATACGGTTTTTCGTTCCTATAAGCGTAACTTCGTAATACGAATATTTGAAACCTCTTTTAACTTGATTGTTTTTATTTTCTATCAAAGCAGAATTTTGAATATAACAAGAATTTAACGCTTTTATTATGTGTAAATACGTGTTTTAACATGAAAATTGTCGAAAAATGTATTTGACATATGCGACTTGTGCTATACGAGAAGTGAGAAATCGTAATATCTTCGAAAATACTTGCACCACAAATTGAAAAATATTACCAGTCATTTCAGAACATTGCATTTCACAAGATCAAACAACTATATTTATTGGAATCGAAGTTGTCGACTTTGTTCCATATCGTAATTACGTCTTTTCGTTCATATACGCGTACCATCGAAATACGATAATTTGAAATTTCTTTTATTTCGTTGATTTATCATCGTTATTATCGATATTATCGTTATTATCGCTATAACCGTAATTATCGTTATCAAAGTTATTATCGTTATTATCGTTATTATCATTAATATTATTGTTATCATTATAATAATTAATATAATTAACATTATAATCGATATTATTATTACAATAGTTTATATCGTTTTTATCATTATCATCGTTATTGTCTTTATTACTCTTATTATCGTTATTAACGATACTTTCGTTATTAATAATATAATCGTTATTATCGTGATCGTTATCATCGTTATTACCCCTATTATCGTTATTATCGTTATAAATGTTATTATCGTCATTATCAATATTATTATTACAATTATTATTATTATTGCTATTACTATTACTATTATTATTATTATTATATTTGACATAGTTATTATTTTTATTATTATCGTTATTATCGTTATTATTGTTATTATCATTATTATCGTAATTTTAGTTATTATCGTTATTATCGTTGTAATAGCTATCAAAGTTATTACAGTTATTATCTTTATTATCGTTATTATCATTTTTATCATTATTATCTTTATTAAAATTATTATTGTTGATATCATTTTTATAATTATTATTATCGTTATTAACATTATTACCGCTATTATCATTATCACCGTTATTACCGTTATTATCGTTACTATCGATACAATCATTATTATCGTTATTATCGTTATTATTGTTATGTTCGTTATTATAGTCATTATCGTTATTATCTTCATTATAGTTATAATCGACATTGTTGTTATTATCGTCATTATCGTTACAATAGTTATTATCGTAATTATCGTTATTATCATTATTATCGTTATTATCGTGACTATCATTATTACCGTTATTATCGTTACTATCGTTATAATTTTTATATTCGTTATTATGGTCATTAACGTTATTATCGTTTTTATAGTTAAAATCGATGTTATCGTTATTATCGTTATTACCTTTATTATCTTTATAATCGTCATTATTGTTATAATCGTTGATATCGTTAATATCGTTATTATCGTCATTATCGTTATTATCGTTAATATTATTTTTATCCTTTTTATTAGTATTATTATTATCGTTATAATCGATTTTATCGTAATTATAGTTATTATCTTTATTATCGTTTTCTTAGATATTTTCATTATTGTTTTTATCGTTATTGTTTTCGTTATTACCTTTTTTATAGTTATAATCGTTATTAAATTTATTACCGCTATTATCGTTATTATCGTTATTATCGTTATAATCGTTATAATCGTTATTATCGTTATCATCGTATCACTTTCATACTGTTATTATCGTTATAACCGTTATTACCGTGTTAATAGTTATTACCGCTACTACTGCCATTATAGTATTTATTATTATTATTATCGCCATTATCGTTAGTATCGCTAATATTGTTATTATGCTTATATCATTATTATTGTTACGATCGATTTTATCATTATTATAGTTATTATCCTTATTGTTGTTTTAGTCATTATTATTGTTAATATCGCTATTATCTTTATTATTATTATTATTAATATTATTACCTTTATTATCGGTATTATAGTTATTAGTATTACTATCGATATTTTCGTTATTAACGTGTAATCGTTATTAGCGTTATTACCGCTTTTATCGTTGTTATTGTTATAATCGTTATTATCGTCATTATCGTTATTATCGGTATAATTTTTATTATCGTTATTACCTTTATTACCTTTATTACCTTTATTACCTATATTATCGTTATAATCTTTATTAAAGTTATTACCGTTATACTCGTTATTATCGTTATGATAGTTATTATCGTTTTAGTCGTTATTAGTGATGTAATCGTTATAACTATTATTATTATCGTTCGTTATCGTTATTATCGTTATCAACGTTATTAACGTGACTATCTTTATTGACTTTATTATTTTTATTAGTCTTCTTATTATGGTTATTATCGTTATTGTCAATATTTTGGTTGTTACCGATATTATCGTTATAATCATTAGTATCGTTATTACCGTTATTATCATAACTATCGTTATTTCAGTTATTATCGACACTCTCGTTATTATCGATATTATTGTTAATTTCGTTTTAATTGTTATTATCGTTATTGTCATTGTTATTATTATTATTACTTTTATTATCATTAATATCGTCATTATCGTTATTATCGTCATTATTGTTATTTTCGTTGATATTCTTATTATCCTTATTATGGTTATCGTTATCATCCTTATTATCGCTATTATCGTTGCTATCGTTATAACCTTTATTATCGTCATTATTGTTATTTTCGTTGATATTCTTATTATCCTTATTATGGTTATCGTTATCATCCTTATTATCGCTATTATCGTTGCTATCGTTATAACCTTTATTATCGTCATTATCGTAATTATCGTTATGATTTTTATTATTATTGTCATTAACGTTATTATCCTTATTATCGTTATTATCGTTATAATCGTTATTAATGTTATTATCGTTAAAATCGTTACAACCTTTGTTATCGTTATTATACTTATTTTCGTTATTATCGTCTCTATCTTCATTATTATTATTATTAATACTATTGCTAATATTACTATAGTTTTTATTATTATTTTTATTATTCTTATTAGTATTATTTTTATTATTAGCGTTAATTTTGTTATTATCGTTATTATGGTTATAATCGTTATTGTCGTTATTACCTTTATTATCGTTCTTATTATTATTATTATTTTTATCGTTATTATCATTATTATCTTTGTTATGATTATTATCGTTATTAAGGTCATTTTTGTTTTTAACGTAATTAACCTTATTATCTTTATTATCGCTAATATCGTTATTATCGTTATTATCCTTATTATCGATTTTATCGGTAAATGTTATTGTTATTATCGTTTATACTGTTATTAACGTTGTAATTGTTATTATAGGTATTACCGTTATTATCGTTATTATCGTTAATGTTGTTATTATCTCTATTATTGATCTAAGCGGACTTAATATTCTTATTATCATTATTATCGATATAATCGTTATTATCGTTATTATACTTATCGTTATTATCGTTATTATCTTTATTACCTTTCTTAAAGTTACTGCCGTCATGATCGTTGTTAACATTATTATCGTTATTTCCACTCCTATCGTCATTATACTTATTATCGTAAATATTGTTATTATCGTTATTATTACTATTATTATTATTACAGTTATAATCGTTATTATCATCATTATAGTTAATATCGTTACTATCGATTTTCTCGTTATTACGGCTAATATCGTTATTATGCTTAATATGTTTATTATCGTTATTATCACTATTATTATTATTATTATCGTTATTATCATTATTACCATTATTACCGTTATTATCGTCATTTTCGTTATTATCGTTATAACTGCTATAATCGTTATTTTCGTTACCTTTATTATTATTAGTATCGCTATTATCGTTGTTATCGCTGTAATCGTTATTATTATCATTATTGATTTTATTATTTTAAGTTTTATTATTATTTATATTACTACTATCATTAGTATTATAATTTTAGTTATTATTCTTATTATTATTAATGTCGTTATTGTCGTCATTATCGTTATTATCGATATTATCGTTATTATTATTATTATTATCGTCATTAGTGTAATTATCGTTTATATTGTTGTATTCGTTATAATTATTATTATTATTATCGTTATAACTCTTATTATCGTTTTTGTAGATATTATCGTTATTATCGATATTTTAGTTTTTATCGTTTTTATTTATTATCATTATTACCGTTATTATCGTTATTATCGTTATTATCTTTATTATCGTTAATTACGTTATTGCTGTTCTTATCGTTATTATAGTTATTATCCTTATTATCAATTTTATAGTTATTATCCTTGTTATCGTTATTACCGAAATTAACGTTATTATCGTTATTATTATCATTATCGTTATTATCTCTATTATAGATATTATCGTTATTAACGTTATTATTATTATAATTGTTATTATTGTTATTATCGTTATCATTGTTATTATAGTTATTACCGATAGTATTATTATTATTTATTATCATCGTTATTATCGTTATCATTGTTACTTTCCTTATTACCGTTATTATCTTTTTTCGTTATAATAATTATTATTGTTTATCTTATTTTTATTTTTATTATCGTTATTTTAGTTATTATCGCTATTATCGTTGTAATATTTAATATCGTTATTAACGTTATAATAGTAATTATCGTTATAATCGTTGTTATCATTGTTACCGTTATTACCGTTATTATCGATGTTACCGTTAGCATCGCCGTAATCTTTATCATCGTCATTATCGTTATAATCGTTATTATCATTATCAATGTTATTATCGTTGTAATCGTTATTTTGGTAATTACCATTATATTCGTTATTATTATTATTATTACTATTATCTTTATTATAGTTATTATCGTTTTTATCGTTGTTATTATTGTTATTTTCATTTTTACCATTATTATCGTTATAATCGTTATTATCGTTGTTATAGTTATTATCTTTATTACCGTTATTATCGTTATTTTAGTTATTATTGTTATTATTTTTATAATCATTATTACTCTTATTATCGTTATTTTCGTTATAATTACAATTCCTATCCTAATTATCGTTATTATCGTTAACATTGTTATTATCGTCATTATCCTTGTTAACGTTATTATCTTTATTATCGATACAATCGTTCTTATCGCTATTACTGTTATTTGCGTTTTTATCGTTGATATTGTTATTATTATCCATATAACTCTTATTGTCGTTTTATCGTTATTATTATTGCAAATTTCGTTATTATCATTATTATCGTTATAATCGTCATTATCGTTATTATCGTTGTTAACGTTATTAGATTTATTATCGTTATTATCGTTATTTTAGTTACTATTTTTATTATTTGTATTATCATTATTACTGATATTATCGTTATTTTCGTTATTATTACTATTATTTTCCTCATTATCGTTATTATCGTTAACGTTGTTATTATCGTTATTATTATTATTATTATTATTATTGTCGTTATAATCGTTATTACTGTTATTATAGTTATTATAGTTACTATCGTTATTATCGTTATAACCGTTATTTGTATTATTATCGTATATTATCTTTATTATCCTTATTTGCTTTATTTCCGTTAATAACGTTATTGTCGTTGTTATCATTATTATTCTTATTATCAATTTATAATTGTTATCGTTGTTATAGTTATCATCGATAATAACGTTGTAATTATTATTCTTATCGTTTTTATCGTTATTTCCGTTATTATTGTTATTATCGCTATTATCTTTATTATCGTATTTATCGGTATCATCCTTCTTATTGTTATAAACGTTATTATAGTTATATACGTCCTTACCGTCATTATCGTTATTATTGTTGTTATCGTTATAATCGTTATTATCGATATTATCGTTATTATCATAATTATTATTATTATCATAACTGTGGTTATCGTTATTATTTTTATTATCGTTATTATCGTTATAATCGTTATTATCGTTTTATCATTACTTCTCATATTATCGTTAATATCGATATTATCGTTATAATCGTTATTACCATTATACTTGTACTTATCGTTATTATTTTTTAATCGTTATTATCATTATTTCTGCTATTACATTTATAATTGTTACTATTGTTATTATCTTTATAGTCTTTATTATCATTATTACCGTTACTATCGTTATTATCATTATTATCTCTATTATCGTTGTTATTATTATTACTATCGTTATTATCTTTATTGTCGATGTTATCGTTATTGATATTGTTATTATCGTTATTACCGTTATTATCGTTATTGACGTTATTATTTTTATTACCGATCTTATCGTTATTACTATTGTTATTATTGTTATTTTTTTATTATCTTTATAATCGTTATTAATGGTTTTGCCGTTATTTTCTTTAATATCTTTATTATCGTTTTTTCCGTTATTACTTTTATAATCGTTATTATCGTTAACGTTAACATCTTTATTATCGCTATTATGTTTGTAATCGTTATAATCGTTATCATCGTCATTATTCTTATTATTATAATAATTATTATTAATAATACTATCACTACTATTATAATTAATATTATTATTTTTATTATTATTATTATTATTATTACAGTTGTTTTCGATATTATCGTCATTATCGTTATTATAGTTATTATAGTTATTATTTTTATTATCATTATTATCGTTTTTATCGTAAATATCGTGATTATTATTATTATTATCGTCATCATCGTTATTATCATTAACATTGTTATTATAGTTATTATTATTATTAATACTGACGAAATAATCGTTTTCATCGTTATTATAGTTATTATCGTTATTATAATTATACTCGTCATTAATGTTATTACCGTTAGTATTGTTATTATCGTGACTATCGTTACTACCCTTATTATCGTTATTATAGAAATTATCGTTGATATCGTTATTATCTCTATCATAGTTATTATCGCTATAATTATTATTATTATCTTATTTAACGTTATAATCGTTATTATCGTTATTACAGCTATTAACTTTATGATCGATCTTATCTTTATTATATTTATTTTCGTTGTTATTATTAGAATTATAGTTATTATCGTTATTATCGTTATAATCGTTATAAATATAATTATCGTTATTTTAGTTATTATCGTTATTATCGTTATACTCGTCATTAAAGTTATTACCGTTATTATTGTTATTATCGTTATTATCGTTACTATCCATATTATCGTTTTATAGAAATTATCGTTGATATCGTTATTATCTGTATCATAGTTATAATCGCTATAATTATTATTATTATCTTTTTTAACTTTAAAATCGTTATTATCGTTATTACAGCTATTAACTTTATGATCGATCTTATCTTTATTATATTTATTTTCGTTGTTATTATTAGAATTATAGTTATTATCGTTATTATCGTTATAATCGTTATAACTATTATTATCGTTATTTTAGTTATTATCATTAATATCGTTATTATCGTTATTAATATTATATTTATTATTATCTTATTAACGTTATTATCGATATCGTTAATTTCGTTTTCATGGTTATTATTGTTATTAACGCTATTATCGTAATTATCGTTATAATCGTAATTTCCTCTTTTGTCGTTATTATCGCTATTATCGTTGTTATTGTTATGATTATCGTTATTATCGTTAATATAGATTTTTTCGTTATTATTGTTGTCATAATCGTTATTATCATTTCTATCGTTCTTACCGTTATTATCGTTACAATCGTACTTATGTTTATTATCGTTATTAACGTCATAATCGTTATTACCGCTATCTCCGTTATAAACGTATTTCCGCTACTATCGTTATAATATTTATTATCATTATTACCGTTATTAACGTGTTTTCGTTATTATCGTTATTATCGTTATCATCGCTATAATATTTATTTTCGTTATTATCGTTATTTTTGTCACCATAATTATCGTTATTGTCCTTTTAAAAGTCATTATCGTTATAATCGTTACTATCATTGTGATCGTTAATATTGTTATTATCATTATTATCATTATCTTTATTATCGTTATAATCGTTATTATCGCTATTATCGTTATTTTCGTTATTACCCTTATCATCGTCATTGACTTAATTATCGTTATATTCGTTATTATCGTTATTATCGTTATTATCGTATTTATCGTTTTTATCGTTGTCATGGTTATTATCGTTATTATAATTATTAGCGTTATAATAGTTATTTTCGTCATTATCATTATTATATTAAATGTAGTTATTATCGTTATTATTATTATTATTATTATCATCGTTATATGCGTTATTATCATTATTATCGTTTTTATTGTTATTATCGTTATTATCGTTATTATTATTGTTACTATCGTCATTATCGTCATAATCGATAATATTGTTATTATCGTTATTATTATTATTATTACTGTCGTTAAAATCGTTATTATCGGTATTGCAGTTATTATCGTTACTATCGTCATTATCGTTATTGTGGTTAATTTCCATATTATCGTTAATATGTTTATTATGGTATTATCGTTATTATCACTTTTATTGTTATCATTGTTATAAACTTCATTATTTTTACTATCTTTGATGTCGTTATTATCGTTATCGTTATCACCGTTATTATTATTGTTATTATCGTCATTATCGTTATTATCGTTAATATTGTTATTATCGTTAGTATTGTTATTAATATTGTAATTATTATCGTTATATTCTTTATTACCGTTATTATAATTATTTTTGTTACTATGGTTATTATCGTTATTATCGTTTCTATCGTTATTTTACTTATTTTCGTTATAATTTTTATTATCATTTTTATCGTTTTATCGTTATTATCGTCATTATAATTATTATTATCTTTATTATCGTTATTATTGTTGTTATTAATATTATTATCACTATTATCTTTATTTCCTTTATTATCGTTATTAACATTATTAACGTTATTACCGCTATAAATGTCATTATCATTATCATCGTTATTATCGTTATAATCGTTATCATTTTCATTATCGTTATAATTTTTATTATCATTATTATTTTTATTATCGTTATTTTGTAATTATCGTCCTTATCTTTATTATTATTATTATCATTACTACAACTAATATTATAATAATAATAATTATTATTATTATTATTATTATTACTATTATTATTCTTATTATTATCGTTAATTTCATTATTATCGCTATTATTGTTAAAATCGTGATTATAGTTAAAATTGTTATTATCGCTATTATACTTATTATCGTTATTATCTTTATTTCCCTTAGAGTCCTTATTACTTTTGTCGTTATTTTCGTTATTATCGTCACTACCGCTATAACCGTTATAAACTTCATTACCGTCATTATCGTTGTTAACATTATTATAGTTATTACCGTTATATTTGTAATTTTCGTTATTACTTTTATTATTATTTTTACCGTTATTATCGTTATTATTTTAATTATTGACGTAATTATCGTTATTATAGCTATTATTGTTATGATCGTTATTATTATTATTATTTACTCACGTTATAATCGTTATTATCGTTATTATAGTCATTATCTTTATTATCTTTGTTATCGTTATATTCGTTATTACAGTTATTAACGTTATTATTGTTATTATCTGTATTATCGTTATTATTCTTATCATCTTTTTTATAGTTATTATCGCTGTTATTGTTGCTATCTTTTTTAACGTTATAATTATTATTACTATCGTTGTTATCATTCTTATTGATTGAATCGATCTCATCGCTATTTCCGATATTATCGTTAATATCGTTTTTATCTTCATAATCGTTATTATCGAACTTGTCTTTGTTATCTTTATAATCTTTAAAATCATTATTTCCGCTACTACCGATATAACCTTTATTATCGTTATAATCGTTATAATCTTTATTATCATTATTACCGAAATGATCGTTATTATGTATATTATCGTTATTATTCTTACTATCGTTATTATCGTTATCGTATTGTTCGTCATTATTGTTACTAACTTTATTGACGCTGTTATCGGTCTTATCGTAATTATCGTTATTGTAGTAATTAACGTTATTAATGTTATTATCGTTTTCATCGTTTTATCGCAATTATCGATATTATCGTTCTTATCGTTGTTATTAAGGATACTAACGTTATTATCGTTATTATAGTTATTATCGTAATAGTCGTTATTATCGAGATTATAGTTTTTATCGTTATTATCGTTATTATCGTTATAATCGTACTAGTCGTTATTGGCTTTATAATCGTTATAATCATTATTTACGCAATTTACGATGTAATCGTTATTATCGTTATTTTCGTTATTATCTTTATAATCGTTATTGCCGTTATTTTAATAATTATCAATACTATCGTTATTAATGATGTTATTATTCTTATTATTATCGCTAATATCGTTGTAATCATAAAAATTGATGTTATCGTTATTACCGTTATTATCGTTACAGTTATTATCTTTATTATCGCTGTTATATTTATTACCGTTATTAACGCTATTGTCGTTTTTATCATTATTAGCGATGTTATTATTAATATTATCATTATTATTGATATTAATAATATATTCGTTCAGATCGTTATTATAGATATTATCGTCATTATCGATAATATTATTATTAATATTATTATCACTATTACCGTTATTAACGTCATGAACGTTATTATCTTTATCATCATTATTTTCTTAATTATTTTTATTACCTATATAATCGTTATTATCGTTATCGTTAATATAGTTATTACCGATATTATCTTTATTTTCTTTATTATCGCCATTATCTCTATTATCGTTATTACCGTTATTATTGTTATAACAGCTCTTATCGTTATTATAGTTATGATCGTTATTATCTTTATAATCGTTATTAAAATCATTGCCGTTATTATCGTAATTTTCGTTATTATCTGTACCATCGTTATTATCTTTATTACCTGCATTATCTTTGTAATCGTTACCATCGTTTTCGTTATTATCGTTTTTATCGTTATTATCTTTAATGCTTTTGTTATCGTTATTACCGTCATTATCGTTGTCATTAATATTATTATCAGTATTATCAGTATTAACGTTATTATCGTGATTAACGTTATTATCGTTATATCCGCTTTTATCGTTATTATCGTTTTTATCGGTGTTATTATTATTACTGTTAATATTTTTAGTATCTTTATAACCGTTCTTGTCGTTATTTTAGAATTATGGTTATTATCTTTATTATCGTTATTATTATTATAATTATCGTCACTACTGTTATTATCGTATTAACGTTGTTATCGTTATTATCGTCATTATCATTAATATCGTTATTAACGTTATTATCGTCATTCTCATTATTATCGTTATTATCGTTATTATCGTTAAAATTTTTATTTACGTTATAAATGCTATTATCATTATTATCGTTATTATAGTTATTATATATATTAGCGTTATTGTTATAATTATTATCGTCCTCATTTTCAATATCTATAATATTGCAATTACCGATATTATTATTATTATTATTATCGTTATAATCGTTATTATCGATATTATATTTATTTTCGTTATTTTCGTTATTATCGGTATTACATTTATTATCGTTATTATCGTTATTATTTTTATAATCGTAGTTATCGTTATTATGGTTATCACCGTTATAATCATTATTATCGTTATTATTATTATAATTATTATCGACATTATCGTTATTATCGTTATTATTGTTACCATCCTTATTATTATCATTAATTACGTTACAATCGTTAATAACTTTATTATAATTATTATCGTTATAATCGCTATTATCGTCATTAGCATTATTACGATGATTACCGTTTTTATCATTATTACCTTTATAACTATTACTATTACCGTCATTAACGTTATTACCGTTAATATTGTTATTATCGTTATTATTAATATTATTATTATTATCGTTATAATTGTTATTAACTTTATTACCCTTCTTATAGTTATTATTATTATTATTCTTACTATCGTTATTAACGGCATTATCTTTATTATCGTTATTTACAGTATTACTGTTAATATCGTTCACGTTATTATCGTTATTATCGTTATTTTCGATATTATCATTATTACGGTTATTAACGTTATAGCCGTTATTGTCATTATTATATGAATTATTTTTAATCTCATTATTACCCTCTTGTTTATTATTATTATCGTCATTATCTTTATTACTGATAATATTGCTATATTCGTTATTATTATTATTATTATATCCGTTATAATCGTTACTACCGTTTTTAATGTTATTATTAACAATATTATAGTTATTGTCTTTTTTATCGATATTATGGTTGTTATCCTTATTTTCGTTGTTATCGTTATTACCTATCTCATCGTTATTATCGTTATTATCTATATTATTATTATCCTTATTATCGTTATTATCGTTATCATAGTCATCATCTTTATTATCATTGCTATTATTATTGTTGTTATAATTGTTATTATTATTGTTATTATTAGTGTTATTGTTAATGTTATTATTATAGTTTTTATTATCGTTATTATTATTATTATTACTATTATTATTACTATTATTATTAATACTATTATTGTTATTATTATTTGTTATTATAATTGTTAATATTATTGTTATTATGTTGTTACTTTATTGTTATTATTGTTATTATTTCTATTCTTATTATTGCTATTATTTTTGTTACTATCAGTATTACTATTTTCGTTATTTTTTTTACTATTATTATTATTGTTTTTATTATTATTATTATTATTGTTATTATTAACATGTTGAATGCTACGCCGATATAACCGGGATTTTCTGTAGCGCCACGATGAATTTTCTATTTAGCGATACATATAATGTTGAAATATTATCTGTAATAGATATGTTACACCGTATAAACATATTTGGCATGTTAATTGCGGTAGGATCACTGATGGCCCCCGTGGCCCCCGAGTACGATTTCGTTCCGTCGTCAATTATCTCATATTTCTTCTTCGCTTAGTTGAGTAATAGTGTCACGATTTTATTATTTTCTACAGTGTTAAACAATCATGTAAGAACCTCTATTATACTTTTGTATACTACAAAAATTTTTGCATTGTTTATCTCCTATTTAATTTTTTAGTTGGTCCATAAAGTTATGATTTCAAATGAAGATTCTGCGTCAAGCAATTCAACTGATGATATATTTTTACCAAATCCTTCCAAACGATGCCAAGTGTTGTCTAATAATAATAAGGAAAGTTCCTCGAGCAGTTTGTCTGATATGATAATACCATATTCAGTACGTCGCTGTCGAATTGAATCATATAGTGAATGCGAATTTGAAGATGACGGTAGTAATTACGAAAATAATATAAGAGAAAAGGTATGTGGTATAAATTAGCATATACCTTCGTGTAATCAACCAAAGATTATATTTTATATTTCATCGGGAATCAATACATATCATTTTGAAATTTTTTCATTTACTGAACCGTATAGTTTTTATTGTCTTTTTGTTTCGAATGAAATATTTGAAATAATTTCAAACCAAACAAATAAATATGCTGCGAAAATAGTATCAGAATAGCGATCACGTCGTCTTCATAGATGGATTAAAACAAATCCGAATGAAATAAAATGATTTTTTGGCTTCATTTTATGGATGGGATTAGTGCGATTACCCAAAATTTACCTGTATTGAAGTAGAAATGAAGAATCTCACCAGACATTTCCAAGTACAGTGATGCCGTGAAATTGATTTGAATTAATTTTACGGTTCATTCATTTTAGTAACAATGAAGAAAACGATCCTAGTAATTGATTATCCAACATTATTCACATTATTGACATATTAAACAAAAGTTTTAAAAAATACTACAATCTAGATGAAATATAATGCGTAGACGAAACTTTGATCCCCATCCAAGGCCACATAATATTTCGACAATATTTGAAACTGAAGAAACGGCATCGATATATCGATAAAATTTTTAAATTATGTTGTGGTGCAGGATATACTTATTCTTTTCAAGTATACTCGGAAAAAGTAAAAAATAGAGATAAAACACCAGAAACAGTATCGTCCGAGATTGTAATGTCTCTTTGCAAAGATATATTGGGTAAAGGGCATAATGTCTATATAGACAACTTGTATATAAGTGTTGATCTGGCAGAAAAGTTAATAGCAAAGAATATACATTTAATTGGTACACCACGGAAAAATCGACGTGGAAATTCAGTAGAACTAGTATCTAAAAAATTAAAACGTGGAGGACTCATTGCTCGCGAAAATAAATCCAGAATAACAATATTAAAATGGAAAGATAAGAGAGACGTAATGATGCTTTCAACTAAACATTCGGCAGAAAAGACTACTGTACATAAGAAATTCTATTCGTGTGAAAAACAAAAAATGGTTGTAGAATATAATCTAGGAAAATCATCAGTCGATTTATCAGACCAAATAATAGCTTATAATTTACCACTACGCAAAACTTTAAAATGGAATAGAAAATTAACAATAAAACTGTTATTGAATACATGTATGTAAATTCAATGATATTATTCAAACAGGTAATAAGATAAGATATTCAAATTTCTGAATTCAGAAATAAAGTTGCATTATATTCAACAAAATGTCGTAATAATGATGCTGAAGTATCCATGTCTCCACGTGAAAGCTTGCTGAGAAAACCACGACATGAATTAAAAGCAATGCCAGGAAAAACTCCAACGGTGCGAAGATTTTGCAAAATTTGTTACCAAAAAAATTCTAAGAAGTTAGGGAGAATAATTGCAAAAAACTGTAGCAAAAAATTCGTGACAAATAGCAAAGACTGTGCTGGTTCATACTTTCTTTGTTTAGAATGTTTCAATACGACACAACGTAACGTACGCGCATAATAAAACTATATCACATGTATAAATAAAACTATTTTCAGATGTTCTATACTGCATTCATTTCTGCTCACCACTACATCAACGATGATAATAATAAAAAATCGTAAGTATTGTCATTTGTCTAAATTTTTTACTTTTTTTTTAATCTTGGCACGGTGGTCACCGGTGGCCACCATGACGTCACAGCCAAGATAAGTGCCGATAACAAGTGATCACCGTGGCATTCAACCTGTTAAAAATCTCGATTCACATAAAAGTAGTTTGATCTTAGGAAATGTAGTGTGCTGAATCGATTGGTGACAATTTCCAAACCGTGATACAAGTATTATCAAAGAATTTACGATTTTCACTATTCTTGTAGCGAAAATCTCACATTTCGATAACATTATTCAATAATTTTCATGTTAAAACTCTTATTCACTCGTAGTTATATGAGTAATATATATTTATATTCTTGTTATATTCATTAATCTGCGTCAATAGAATATAAAATCTATGAAATTAATAGACATTTCAACTTTTCTTATTTGAACGATACGTGTATAAGAATGAAAAATCGTATGTACGATATAAAAAAAAGTTAAAAACCTCGATTCCAATAAAGGTAGAAGTTTGATCTTAGGGAATGAACATTGTTGAATCGATGGGAATCATTTTCCAAATTGTGGTACAAGTATTTTCGTAAATTTTACGATTTTTACGTTCCTGTAATGAAAATCACATGTTCTGATTACATTATTCGACAACTTTAATGTAAAAACACGTACTTACTAATAGTAAAAACGTTATATTCTTGTTATATTCTTTATTCTGCGTCGATAGAATATAAAATACATGAAATTAATAGAGATTTCAACATTTCGTAGTTCGACGATACGCGTAAATGAACGAAAAATCGTACATACCATATGAAATAATGTTAGAAACCTCGATTCCTATAAAAATATTGGTGTGATCTCAGGAAATGCAGTGTGTTGAAACGATTGGTAATATTTTCCAAATGGTGGTACAAGTATTTTCGAATATCTTACAATTTTTACTTCTCTTCTACTGAAAATCGCATGTTCCGCTCACGTTATTCGATTATTCTCATGTTAAAACTGTTATTTACTCATAGTAAAAACGTTATATTCTTGTTATATTTTTTATTCTGTGTCGATAGAATATAAAATCTATGAAATAGGTAGAGATTTCAACTTATCGTATTTCGACGATACGCGCATATGAACGAAAAATCGCATACAGAATATGAAAAAATGTTAAAAATCTCGATTTCAATAAAAGTAGTAGCTTGATCTTAGGAAATTGAGTGTATTGAATCGACTTGTAACATTTTCCAAACTGTTGTACAAGAATTTTCAAAGATTATACGATTTTTTATTTATGTAGCGAAATTCGCATGTTTCGGACACATTATTCGACAATTTTTATGTTAAAATACATAATAACTCAGAGTAAACATATTAAATTTCTGAAATTTTCTTTATCCAGCGTCAATAGAACATATAATCTGTGAAATTAATAGAGATTTCAACTTTTCGTATTTCGACGATACGCGTATATGAACAAAAAGTAATATATATGGTAAGGTATAATGTTAAATACTTCGATTCAAATAAAAATAGTAGTTTGATCTTGTGAAATGCAGTATACTGAATCGTTTGGTAGCATTTTCCAAACTGTGGTATAAGTATTGTGGTATATCGTATATACGATTTTTCGTTCTTATACGCGTATCGTCGAAATACAAAAAGTTGAAATCTCTATTAATTTCACCGATTATATACCCAATCCACGCACAGTAAAGTACATAACAAGAATATATCGATTATACTATGTGTAACTATGTTTTTTAATAAGAAAGTTGTCGGAAAATGTAATCGAAACATGCGAATTTCTATACATGATAAGAGAAAATCTTAGAATCTTCCAAAATACTTGTACCACAATTTGGAGAGTGTTACCAAACGATTCAGAACACTGCATTTCATAAGATCTGATTTTATATACTATCGACGCAGAATAAAGAATATAACAACAATATAACGTATTTACTAAGTGTACATACGTGCTTTAACATGAAAATTTTTGAAAAATGTAATTGAAACATGCGAATATCGCTACATGAATAGTAGAAATCGTAAAGTTTTCCAAAATATTTGTACCACAGTTTGGAATATGTTACCAATCGATTCAGAAAATTGCATTTTAAAAGATCGAACTCCTTTTTCTATCGGAATCGAAGTTTTTAACATTATTTCATATGGAGTAAGCAATTTTTCGTTGATATACGCGTATCGACGAAATACGAAAAGTTGAAATATCTATTATTTTTATAGATTTTAAATTCTATGGACGCTGAATAAAGTATATAACATGAATAAAACGTTTTTACTATGTGTAAATACGTGCTTAAACATGAAAATTTTTAAAAAATGTAATCAAAACATGCGAATATCGCTACATGAATAGTAGAAATCGTAAAATTTTCGAAAATACTTGTACCACAGTTTGTATAATGTTACCAATCGAGAATATTGCAATTCAAAAGATCAAACTACTTTTTCTATTGGAAAAGAAGATTTTAACATTATTTCATAATGTGTATACAATTTTTCGTTCATACACGCATATCGACGAAACATGAAAATTTTAAATCTCAGATAGTTTCATTGATTTTAAATTATATGGACGCAGAATAACGTATATAACAAGTATAAAAAGTTTTTATTACGTCTAAATACGTGCTTTAACATGAGAATTTTCGAAAAATGTATTCGAACATGCGAATGTCCCTACACGAAATGAAAAAACGTAAAAT
This sequence comes from Vespa velutina, assembly GCF_912470025.1. Classification (NCBI taxonomy): domain Eukaryota; kingdom Metazoa; phylum Arthropoda; class Insecta; order Hymenoptera; family Vespidae; genus Vespa; species Vespa velutina. The sequence continues at coordinate 10,256,085 of NC_062189.1, read as the reverse complement.
CTTCGAAGATACTTTTACCACAGTTTAAGGAATGTTACCAAACGATTCAGAACAAGTTAGTTCATAAGATCAAACCATTATTTTGATGGACTCGAAGTTTTTACCATTAATTGATATAGTGTATATGATTTTTCGTTCATATACGCTTATCGTCGAAATACGAAAAGTTGAAGTCTGTATTAATTTTATAGATTTTATATACCATGTACGCAGTATAAAGTATATAACATCAGTATAATGTTTTACTATCAATAAATACGTTTAATAACACGAAAATTGTCGAAAAATTTAATCGAAACATGCGAATTTTGCTACATGAAGAGTCAAAAAATTAAAATCTTCGAAAATACTTGTACTACAGTTTGGAGAATGTTACCGATCGATTCAGAACATCGAATTTCATCATATCTAGTTACAATAATATTGGAATCGAAGTCTTTATCATCGTTTTATATCGTAAATACGATTTTTCGTTCATATACGCGTATCGACGAAATACGAAAAGTTGAAATATCTATTAATTTAACTGATTTTAGATCCTATCGATGCAGAGTAAAGACTATGACAAGAATACAACGTTTTTACAAAATTTTAATATGAGTTCTAACATGAAAATTGTCGAATAATTTCATCATACATTCGAATATCGCTATATGAGAAATTGAAAATTGTAGAAACTTCGAAAATATTTCTACCACAGTTTGGAAAATGTTACTAATCAATTCAGAACACTGCATTTCGTTAGATGAAACTAATATTCTTAATGGAATCGATGTTTTTAACATTGATTTATATCGTACATATGATTTTAGAATATACACGCACATCGACGAAATATGAAATGTTGAAATCTCTATTAATTTCATTGAATTTATATTCCATCAACGCAGAATAAAGAAAATAACAAGAATACAACGTTTTCATTATGCGTAAATACGTGTCCTAACATGAAAAGTGTCGAAAAGTGTAGTAGACACACCCGAATTTCGCTGTATGATTTGTTAAAAATCGTAAAAGCTTCGAAAATACTTTCACCATATTTTGGAAAATGTTACCAATCGATTCAGAACATAACATTCCATAAGATCGATTTACTAATTTTATTATTTTATTGGAATCGAAGTCTTTAACATTGTGCCATATTGTATATACGATTTTTTGTTCATATACGCGCATCGAAGAAATATGAAAAGTTAAAATGTCTATTATATTCATTGATATTATAATACATCGACGCAGAAAAAAGAATATAACAAGAATATATAGATTTTACCATACGTTAATACGTGTTCTAACATGAATATTGCTGAAAAATGTAATCGACACATGCGAATTTCGCTATATGAGAAGATATTAATCGTAGAATCTTCGAAAGTACTTGTACCTCAATTTGGAAAATGTAACCAATTGTTTCAGAATAATGCTTTTGATAAGATCAAACAACTATTTTCATTGGAATCGAAGTTCTAAACTTTGTTTCGTATCTTATATACAATTTTGCGTTCATATACACGTATCGTCGAAATACGAAAACTTGAAACCTCAAGCAATTTCATTGATTTTATATACTATCGACGCAGAATAAAGAATATAACAAGATTATAACGTTTATACTAGATGTAATTACGTGTTTTAACATGCAATTTTTCGAAAAATGTAATCGACACATACGAATTTCGATATATGAGCAGTTAAAAAATATCAAATCTTCGAAATTACTTGTACCATAGAATGCAAAATGTCAACAATAGTTTCAGAATAATGCATTTAATATGATCAAACATCTATTTTCATTGGAATCGCAGATTTTAACATCGTTTCCTCTCGTATATACGATTTTTCGTTCTTATAAACGTTTCGTCGAAATACGAAAAGTTGAAATCTCAGTAAATTTCATTGATTTTTTATCTTACCGACACAGAATAAAGAATATAACAAGAATATAACGTTTTTATTACGTGTAAATACGCGTTTTAACATGAAAATTGTCAAAAAATGTAATAGACAAATGCGAATTTCGCTGTACGGGAAGATAATAATAGTAAAATCTTCGAAAATACTTGTACCACTGTTTGAAAAATGTTACCAATTGTTTCAGAGTAATGCATTTCATAAGATCGAACTAACTTTTTTTGGGAATTGAAGTTTCTAACATTGTTTCATATAGTGTATATTACTTTCCGCTCATATACGCACATCGCCGAAATACGAAAAGTTGAAAACTCTATTAATTTCACTCATTCTATAATCTATCGACACAGAACAAAGAATATAACAAGAATATAACGTTTCCGCTAATTGTAAATACGCGTTTTATCTTGAAAATTGTCGAAAAATGTAATCGACTCTTGCTTATTTCTGTATTTGAATAGATAAAAATTATCAAATCTTTGAAAAAAATTTTACCATAGTTTGGGAAATGTTACCAATCGATACAGAACATTGCATTTCAGAAGATGAAACAACCTTTTATTTTTGAATCGGAGTTTTTAACATTGTTTCATTTAGTGTATATGATTTTTCGTCTATATAAGCGTATCTTCCAAATACGAGAAGTTGAGATCTCAATCAATTTCATTAATTTTATATTCTGTCAACGCAGAATAAAGAATATAACAAGAATATAACGTTTTTTCTTGGTGTGAAAACGCTTTTTAACTTGAATATTGTCGAAAAGTGTAATTGACACATGCGAATTTCGCTGTCTGAGAAGATCAAAATAGTAAAATCTGCGAAAATACTTGTACCACAGTTTGAAATATGTTACCAATCGATTCAGAACATTGCATTTTATAAGATCAAACTAACTTTTTTTGGGAATTGAAGTTTCTAACATTGTTTCATATAGTATATACTATTTTTCGCTCATGTACGCGTATCGTCAGTATATTAAAGTTGAAGACTCTATTAAATTCTATCGACATAGAATAAAGAATATAATAAGAATATAACGTTTTTATTATTTGAAAATTGCGCGATTTATCACGAAAATTGTCGAGAAATGTAATCGACACATACAAATTTCTGTATATGAGAAGATAAAAATTTTCAAACCTTCGAAAATTCTGGTACCATAGTTTGGGAAATATTACTAATCGATTCAAAACATTGCATTTCTAAAGACCATACAAACTTTTTCATTGGAATCGAAGGTTTTAACATTGTTTCGTTTCGTATATACGATTCTTCGCTCATATACGCGTATCGTCGAAATACGAAAATTAGAAATCTCTTTCCATTTCGTTGATTTCATGTTCTGTCGACGCAGAATTAAGAATATAACAAGAATTTAACGTTTTTACCATGTGTAAATACGTGTTTTAACATGAAATTTGTCGAAAAATGTAATCGACATATATGAATTTCGCTATACGAGAAGTGAAGAATCGAAAAATCTATGAAAATAGTTGTATCACATTTTGAAAAGTGTTACCAGTCGATTCAGAACACTGCATTTCATAAGATCAACACTACTATTTTTATTGGAATCGAATACTTAACATTGTTTCATTTCTTACTTACGATTTTTCTTTCATATACGCGTATCATCGGAATACGACTATTTGAAATTTCTTTTAATTTGATCGTTTTTATTTTCTATTAAAGCAGAGTTAAGAATATAGCAAGAATTTAACGTTTTTACAATGTGTAAATACATATTTATCATGAAATATGTCCAAAAATGTAATCGACATATGCGAATTTCGAAATACGTGAAGTGAAAAATCGTAATATCTACTACAATACCTGCTCCACAGTTTGAAAAATGTTACCAGCCGATTCGGAACACAGCATTTCATCAGATAAAAACTACTATTTTTTTTGGAATCATAGTTTTTAACATTGTTTCATATCGTATATACGATTTTCCGTTCATGTACGCGTATCATCGAAATATGAAATTATGAAATCTCTTTTAACTTCATAGTGTTTATATTCTATTGACGCTGAATTAAGAATATAATAAGAATTTAACGTTTTTACAATGTGTAAATACTTGTTTTAATATGAAGATTGTCGAAAAATGTAATCGACAAATGCGAATTTCTCTATACGAGAAGTGAAAGGTATCAATATCTACGAAAATAGTTGTATCACATTTTGAAAAGTGTTACTAGTCGATTCAGAACACTGCATTTCATATGATCAACACTTCTATTTTTGTTGGAATCGATGTTTTTAACATTGTTTCATTTTGGGTATACGATTTTCCTTTCATATACGCGTATCATCGAAATACGAAAATTTGAAATCTCTTTTAATTCCATTGTTTTTATGTTCCATCGAAACATAATTAAGAATATAACACGAATTTAACGTTCTTACTATGTGCAAATACATTTTTTAACATGCATTTTGTCGAAAAATGTAATCGACATATGCGAATTGGGCTATAGAAGAAGTGAAAATTTGTAATATCTTCGAAAATAGTTGTATCACAGTTTGGAGAAGTGAGAAACCATAATATCTATGAAAATGCTTGTACCACAGTTTTAAAAATGTTACCAGTCGTTTCAGAACACTGCATTTCATGAGACCAAACTATTATTTTTGTTGGAATCGAAGTTCTTAACATTGTTTCATTTCTTACATACGAATTTTCGTTCATATACGCGTTTCATCGTTATACTAAAATTTGAAATCTCTTTTAATTTCAGTGTTTATATGTCCTAACGACGCAGAATTAAGAGTATAACAAGATTTTAACGTTTTTACTAAGTGTAAATACGTGTTTTAACATGCAATAAGTCAAAAATGTGATCGAAATATGCTAATTTCTCTACACGAGAAGAGAGATATCGTTATATCTACGAAATTAATTGTACTATAGTTTGAAAAATGATTCCAATCAATTTAGAACACTGCATATCATCAGATCTAACTATTACTTTTATTGGAATAGATGTCTTTAAAATTGTTTCATATCGTATATAAGATATTTCGTTCCTATACGTGTATACTCCTAATACGAAAATTTGAAATCTTCTTTAATTTCATTGTTTTTATGTTCTATCGACGCAGTATTAAGAGTATAACAAGAATTTAACATTTTTACTATTTGTAAATACGTGTTTAAATATGAAGATTGTCGAAAAGTGTAATAGACTTATGCGAATTTCGCTATAAGAGAAGTAAAAAATCGTAATATATACTAAGATACTTGTACCAGTGTGAAAAATTTTACAAGTCGATTCAGAACACTTCATTTCATAATATAAAATCTACTATTCTTATTGGAATCGAAGTTCTTAACATTTTTTCATATCTTACTTACGATTTTTCTTTCATATAAGCGTATCATCGGAATACGACTATTTGAAATTTCTTCTAATTTGATCGTTTTTATTTTCTATTGAAGCAGAATTAAGAATATAGCAAGAACTTAACGTTTTTACAATGTGTAAATACATATTTATCATGAAATATGTCCAAAATGTATTCGACATATGCGAATTTCGAAATACCTGAAGTGAAAAATCGTAATATCTACTACTATACCTGTTCCACAATTTGAAAAATGTTAACAGCCGATTCAGAACATAGCATTTCATCAGATAAAAACTACTATTTTTTTTGGAATCGATGTTTTTAACATTGTTTCATTTCGTATATACGATTTTCCGTTCATATACGCGTTTCATCGATATACGAAAATTTGAAATCTCTATTAATTTCTTTTTTTTTATGTTCTATCAACGCAGAATTAAGAAGTTAAGAAGAACTTAACGTTTTTACTATGTGTAAATACATGTTTTAACATGAAATTTGTTGAAAAATGTAATCGGCATATTCGAATTTCGCTATAAGAGAAGCGACAAATCGTAAAATCAACGAAAATACTTGTACCACAGTTTGAAAAATGTTACCATTCGATTCAGAACATTGCATTTCATAAGATCAAACTTTTATTTTTATTGGAATCGAAGTTTTTAACTTTGTTTCATATCGTATTTACAACTTTTCGTTCAAATACGCGTATCATCGAAATACGATAATTTGAAATCTCTTTTAATTTCTTTGATTTTGTAATCTGTCAACGCAGAATAAAGAATATAAAAAGAATTTAACGTTTTTATTGTGTGTAAATACGTGTCTTAACATGAAATATGTCCAAAAATGTAATTGACATACACGAATTGTACTATACGAGAAGTGAGAAATTGTAATATCTTCGAAAGTACGTGCACCACAAATTGAAAAATGTTACCAGTCGTTTCAGAACATTGCATTTTACAAGATCAAACAACTATATTTATTGGAATCGAAGTTTTCGACTTTGTTCCATATCGTAATTACGTCTTTTCGTTCATATACGCGTATCATCGAAATACGATAATTTGAAATATCTTTTATTTCGTTGATTTATCATCGTTATTATCGTTATTACCGTTATTATCGCTATAACCGTAATTATCGTTATTAAAGTTATTAGCGTTATTATCGTTATTATCATTACTATTATTGTTAACATTATTATAATTAATATAATTCACATTATAATCGATATTATTATTACAATAGTTTTTATCTTTTTTATCATTATCATCGTAATTGTCTTTATTACTCTTATTATCGTTATTAACGATACTTTCGTTATTACTAATATAATCGTTATTATCATTGTCGTTATCATCGTTATTACCTCTATTATTGTTATTATCGTTATTATCGTTATAAATGTTATTATCATCATTATCAATATTATTATTATAATTATTATTATTATTTCTATTACTATTATTATTATTATTATTATTATTACATTTGAAATAATTATTATTTTTATTATTATCGTTATTATCGTTATTATTGTTATTATCATTATTATCGTAATTTTGGTTATTATCTTTATTATCGTTGTAATCGCTATCAAATTTATCACAGTTACTATCTTTATTATCGTTACTATCGATACAATTATTATTATCATTATTATCGTTATTATTGTTATGTTCGTTATTATAGTCATTATCGTTATTATCTTTATTATAATTATAATCGACATTGTCGTTATTATCGTCATTATCTTTACAATAGTTATTATCGTAATTATCGTTATTATCGTTATTATTGCTATTATCGTGACTATCATTATTACCATTATTATCGTTAATATCTTTATAATTTGTATATTCGTTATTATAGTCATTAACGTTATTATCGTTTCTATAGATGAAATCGATATTATCGTTATTATCGTTATTACCTTTATTATCCTTATAATCGTCATTATTGTTACAATCGTTGATATCGTTATTATCGTTATGATCGTCATTATCGTTATTATCGTTAATATTGTTTTTATCGTCATTATTATCGTTATTATCGTTATCATAGTTATAATTGTTATTAAATTTATTATCGCTATTATCGCTATTAACGTTATTATCGTTATTATCGCTATTATTACTATTATTATCGTCGTTATCGTTATTATCGTTAATGTTGTTATTATCGTTTCTATTATTATTATTGTTATCGTTATAATTTTTATAATCGTTATTAAATTTATTACCGTTATTATCGTTATTACCGTTATGATCGTTATTATCGTTTTAATCGTTATTATAGTTATTTTCGCTATTGAAGTTAATATCGTTATAATAATTTTTATCGTCATGAACGTTATTATCTTTATTATCGTTATAATCCTTATTATCATTATTATTGTTATTACCTTTATTATTCTTATTATTGTTATTATAGTTATTATCGTTATTATAGTTATAATCTTCATTAAAGATATAATAGTTATTATCGTAATAATCGTTATTCAATTTATTATCGTTATCATCGTTATATCCGTTATTATCGTTAATATCATTATTAACGCTATTATTGTTATAATCGTATTTATTATTATTATTATTTTAATTATTATTTTTATTAATATTATTTTTATTCTTATCGTTATTATCCTTATTATCGTTATAATCGTTATAATCGCACTTATCGTTATTGTCGTTATTATCGTTATTACAGTTATTATCGTAATAATCGTTATTATCGAGAAAACAGTTTTTATCGTTATTATCGTTATTATCGTTAATATCGTTATTATTGTTATTATCGTTATTATCGTTATTATCGTTATAATCGATATAATCGTTATTATCGTTATCATTATATCACTTTCATACTGTTATTATCGTTATAAACGTTATTACCGTTTTTATAGTAATTACCGCTATTACCGCCAATGTCGTAATTATTATTATTATTATCGCCATTATCATTAGTATCGCTAATATTGTTATTATCGTTATTTCATTATTATCGTTACGATCGATTTTAATATTATTATAGATATTATCGTTATTGTTGTTTTATTCGTTATTATCGTTACTATCGTTATTATCTGTATTATTATTATTATTAATATTATTACCTTTATTGTCGGTATTATAGTTATTAGTGCTACTATCGATATTTTCGTTATTAACTTGTAATTGCTATTAGCGTTATAACCGATATTATCGTTGTTATCGTTACAATCGTTATTATCGTCATTATCGTTATTATCATTATAATTTTTATTATCGTTAATATCTTTATTACCTTTATTATCGTCATAATCTTTATTAAAGTTAATTCCGTTATTATCGTTATTATCGTTATGGTCGTTATTATCGTTTAGTAGTTATTATTGTTGTAATCGTTATAACTATAATTATTATCGTTTGTTATCGTTATTATCGTTATCAACGTTATTAACGTAACTATCTTTATTGTCTTTATTATTTTTATTATTATTGTTATTATCGTTATTATCGTTATTATCGTTAATGTCATTATTTTGGTTGTTATCGATATTATCGTTATAATCTTTAGTAACATTATTACCGTTATTTTCATAATTACCGTTATTTTAGTTATTATCTACATTTTCGTTATTATCTATATTATTGTTATTTTCGTTTTTATTGTTATTATCGTTATTATTATTGTTATTATTGTTATTACATTTATTATCATTAATATCGTCATTATCGTTATTATCGTTATTATTGTTATTTTCGTTGATAGTTTTATTATCGTTATTATGGTTATCGTTATCATAATTATTTTCGCTATTATCGTTGTTATCGTTATTACCGTTATTATCGTCATTATCGTAATTATAGTTATTATTTTTATTATTATTGTCATTATCGTTATTATCGTCAATATTGTTATTATCGTTATTACCGTAATTAACGTCATTATAATTATTATTGTCATTATCGAATTTATCGTTATTATAGTTATTATCGTTATTATCGTTATTATCGTCATTATCGTTATAATATTTAATATCGTTATTAACGTTATAATAGTAATTATCGTTATGATCGTTGTTATCGTTGTTATCGTTATTACCGTTATTATCGATATTATTGTTATCATCGCCGTAATCGTTTTCATCGTCATTATCGTTATAATCGTTATTATCATTATCAACGTTATTATCGTTATAATCGTTATTATGGTAATTACCGTTATAATTATTATTATTACTATTATCGTTATTATAGTTATTATCGTTGTTATTGTTATTACGTTTATTATCGTTATTATCATTATTTTAGTTATTATTGTTATTATTTTTATAATCATTATTACTGTTATTATCGTTATTTTCGTTATTATTACAATTTCTATCCTAATTATCGTTATTGTCGTTAATATTGTTATTATCGTTATTATCGATGTTAACGTTATTATCTTTATTATCGTTACAATCGTTCTTATACTATTACTCTTATTAGCGTTTTTATCGATGATATTATTATTATTATCGATATTAAACTTATTATCGATTTTATCGTTATTATTATTATTATTATTTTCGTTATTATAGTTATTATCGTTATAATCGTTATTATCTTTATTATCGTTGTTAGCGTTATTACCTATATTATCGTTATTATCGTTATTTCAATTATTATTGTTATTATTTTTATTATCGTTATTATCATTATAATTGTTATTATCGTTATTATTATTATTATAAGTATCATTATAATAGTTATTACCGTTGTTATTGTTGTTATCATTATTATCGTTGTAATCGTTAATAAAGTTATTATCGTTATTATCGTTATTACCCTTATTGAATTTATTATAGTTAATAATGTTATTGTCGTTATTATCGTTATTATTCTTATTATCAACTTTTTAATTGTTATTGTTGTAATCGTTTTTATTGATATTAACATCATAATTATTATTCTTATCATTGTTATCGTTATTATCGTTATTATCTTTATTACGGACATTATCGTTATTATTATTATTATTATTATTATTTTTATTTTTAATATTATCGTCATTATCGTTATTATTTATATTATTATTGTTATTATTATTATTATTATTATTATTTTTATTATCATCGTTATTATTGCTATTGTCTCTTTTATCGTTATTTTCGTTATTATCTTCATTACCTTTATTATTATTATTATTGTTACATTTATTATTACTATTATTATTATTATTATTATTATTATTTATATTATTATTATTATTATTATTTTATTATTGTCTTTAATATCATCATTTTCTTTATTATCGATATAATCGTTATTGTCGTTTTATCATTACTTCTCTTACCATCGTTATTATCGATATTATCGTTATAATCGTTATTACTGTTATACTTGTACTTATCGTTATTATTTTTATAGTCGTTATAATCATTATATCTGCTATTACATTTATAATTGTTACTATCGTTATTATCGTTATAATCTTTATTATCATTATTATCGTTATTAATATTATATTTATTATTATCTTTATTAACGTTATTATTGTTATCGTTAATATCGTTTTCATGGTTATTATTGTTATTAACGCTATTATCGTAATTATCGTTATAATCGTTATTACCTATTTTGTCGTTATTATCGCTATTATCGTTGTTATTGTTATTATTATCGTTATTATCGTTAATATAGATTTTTTCGTAATTATAATTGTCATAATCCTTATTATCATTTTTATCAATCTTATTGTTATTATCGTTAATATCGTTACAATCGTACTTATGATTATTATTGTTATTAACGTCATAATCCTTATTACCGCTATCCCTGTTATAAACGAATTATCGCTACGATCGTTATAATATTTATTATCATTATTACCGTTATTAACGTGTTTTCGTTATTATCGTTATTATCGTTATTATTGTTATAATATTTATTTTCGTTATTATCGTTATTATTGTCACTATAATTATCGTAATTATTGTCACTATAATTATTAAAAGTCATTATCGTCATAATCGTTATTATCGTTGTTATTGTTAATATCGTTATTATCATTATTATCATTATCTTTATTATCGTTATAATTGTTATTATTGCTATTGTCGTTATTATCGTTATTACCCTTATCTTCGTTATTGACTTTATTGTCGTTATAATCGTTAATATCGTTATCGTTATTATCGTTATTATCGTAATTATCGTTATTATCGTTGTCATGGTTATTATCGTTATTCTGCCTATTATCGTTATAATAGTCATTACTGTCATTATCATTATTACCTTAAATGTAGTTATTATTGTTATTATTATTATTATTTTTATCATCGTTATATGCGTTCTTATCATTATTATCGTTTTTATCGTTATTATCGTTATCATCCTCATTATCGTTATTATCGTTATCATCCTCATTATCGTTATAATCGTTGTTATCATTATTAACGTTACTGTCGTTATTTTCGATATTATCGTTGTACAGTTATTATCGTTACGTTCGTTGTTATCGTTCTTATCCTTATTATCGTTATTATAGTTATTATCGTTATCATCGTCATTATCAATATTATCATTATTATCGTCATTATCGTTATTTTCGTTATTTCTGTTAAAATCATAATTGTCGTTATCGTGATCATTATTATAATCTCTTTTATCGTTTTTATCGTTATAAACGTTATTATCGTCATTATAGATATTATTATAATAATCATTAATATTATTACTATTACTACTACTATTATTATTATTATTATTATTATTATTATTATTATTGTTATTATCGTTATTATCGTTATTATCGTTATTATTATTATAATTATTAATTATTATCATGATTATCTTTATTATTACCTTCATCTTTATTACTGTTGTTATTATACTTATTATTATCATTATTATTATTATTATTGTTATTGTTATTACTAATATTGTTATTATTATACTCTTATAATTATTATTATTATCGTTATTATCGTTATAATCGTTATTATCATTATTAACGTTATAATCGTTATTTTCGATATTATCGTCATTATCTTTATTATTATTATTATTATTACTTTTATTATTATTATTATAAATTTTATTATTATTTTTATTATTAATATTATTACTATTATTATTATTATTATTATAAATGTTATTATTGTTTTTATTATTATTATTAGTATTACTATTTTTAATATTATCGTTAATTTCCTTATTATCGTTATTATCGTTTTTGACTTTATTACCTTTGTTAACGTTATTATCGTTAATATCGCTATTATTATTGTAACTGTCTTCATTATCGTCATGATCGATAATATTGTTATTAACCTTATTATTATTATTATTATTATTATTATTATTATTATTATTATTATCGTTATAATCGGTATTATCGTTATACAGTTATTATAGTTACTATCGATATTATCGTTATTTTCGATATTATCATTAGTTTCGTTATAATCTTTAATGAAGGTATAATCGTTATTCTTGTTATTATCGATATTATGATTGTTATCCTTAATATCGTAATTATCGTTATTATCGTTAGTGACGTTATTGCCTTTCGTATCGTTATTATCGTTATAATCATTATTATTATTTTTATTATCTTCATTATCGTCATAATCGATAATATTGTTATTATCGTTGTTATCATTATTATTATTATCGTTAAAATCATTATTATCGGTATTACAGTTATTAGCGTTACTATCGTCATTATCGTTATTGTGGTTAATATCCATTTATCGTTAATATGGTTATCATGATATTATCGCTCTTATCACTTTTATTGTTATCATTGTTATAATTTCTATTATCTTTACTATCTTTGTGGTCGTTATTGTCGCTATCGTTATTACCGTTATTATTATTATTATTATCGTCATTATCATTATTATCGTCAATATTGTTATTATCGTTAGTATTATTATTAATATTGTAATTATTATCGTTAGAATCGTTATTGCCGTTATTATAATTATTATTGTTACTATGGTTATTATCGTAATTATCGTTTTTATCGTTATTTTATTTATTTTCGTTATTATTTTTATTATCACAATGATCGTTTTATCTTTATTATCTTCATTCTTATTATTATTATCTTTATTATCGTTATTATTGTTGTTATCGTTATTATAGTAATTATCGTTCTTATCGTTATTATCTTCATTATCGCTATTATCATAATTACCGTTATTACCGTTATTATCGTCATTATGGTTATTATTGTTATTATAGATAGTATCGTTATAATCGTAATTATCGTTATTATCGGTATTAACGTTATTATCGTTATTATCGTTATTACCGTTGTTATTGTTTTTTCCGTTATTTTTGTTATAAACGTTATTATTTTTATCATCAGTAATTTCGTTATTATCGTTAATAACTTTATTATCGTTACAAACGTTATTATCGCTTTTATCCTAGTTATCGTTATTATCGTTACTAACGATATTATTATTATTATTGTTTTTATAGTTATTATCGCTATTATCGTTATTATCGTCAATATTTTTACTATTATCTTTATTATTTTTATTATCGCTATTATCGTTATTATCTTTATAATTATTACTATTATCGTTATTATCTTTATAATCGATATTATCGTATTTATTATTGTTATTTTCTTTATTATTGTTATTATCGTTATAATCGATATTAAAGACATTACCGTTAATAACGTTATTGTCGTTATTATCGTTTTTATCTTTATTATCACTATTATCATTTTATTATTGTTATTATCGTTATTACCGTTATAGTCGTTATTATCGTTATAATCGTTTTAATCGTTAATTCCGTTGTTATCATTTTTATCGTTATATCGTTGTTATCGTTATTATCATTATAATCGTACTTATCATTAATATCGTTATTATCATTATTATCTTTTTAATTGTTATTATCACTATTATCGTTAATATTATTATTGTTGTCGTTATTATCGTTGTAATCGTTAGTATCGTTATCATTATTATCGTTATTATTGATTCCATTGTTATTATATTTATTACCGATATAATCCTTATTATTGTTATCGTTATTATCGTATATATCGTTATTATCGTTATAATCCTATTGATCTTTATTTTCATTATTTCCGTTATTACAGTTATAATAGTAATAATTTTAATGGTAATTACCGTTATTATATTTATTATCGTTATTATTGTTTTCATCTTCATTTTCGTTTTTATTGATATTATCGTTACTAGCATTATGGTTATTAACCTTTTAATCGATATTATCATTATACCCGTTATTTACGTTATTATCGTTATTATCGTTATTATCGTCATTACCGTTATTATCGTTGTTATCGTTGTTATCGTTATTATCGTCATTATCGTCATTATAGTATTTACCGCTCTTATATATATTATCGTTACTATTATTATAATTATCGTTATTATCTTTATAAACATTATCGTTATTATGCTTATAATTGTCATTATCGTTATTAACATTATTACTACCGTTATAATCTTTATCATAGTTGTTACAGTTATTATCCTTATTATTCTTATAATCATTATTATCGATACTTTCGTTATTATCGATATTATCTTTATTAACGTTATTATAGTTATCATCTCAATAATCTTTATTATCATTTTTCGTTATTATGGTTATTATCGTTATAACCGTTATTATAGTTAGTACAGTTACTATTCTATTTATTGTTATTATCGTTTTTAATATTATTATTATCGACATTATCGTTAATATCGTTAATATTTTTATTATCGTTATTATCATTATTATCGTTATTATCAAATAATTCTTATTATTGTTATTATCGTTATTCTCTTTATTACCGATATTAACGTTTTTGTCATCATTACTGTTATTATCTTTATTGTCGATATTGTGGTTTCCATCTTTATTTTCGTTATTATCGTTATTATTGTTTCTATCATTATCGTTATTATGCATATAAACGTTATTATCGTTATAACAGTCTTTACCGTTATTATAGATAGTATCGTTATTATCGTTATTATCTTCATTATCGTTATTATAGTCATTACCGTTATTACCGTTATAAGCGTTATTATAGTTATTATCGACATCATCGTTATCATTTTCATTACCGATATAATAGTTATTATTGTCTTCGTTATTATCATTATTATCGTTATTTTCGCTATTAGCGTTTTTATCGTTTTTAACGTTATTACTGTTATTATCGTTGTTATAGTTATTACACTTATTATCGTTATGAGCGTTATTTTCGTTATTATAGGGATTATCACTATTATCATTATTATCGTTAGTATCATTATTTACGTTATTACCATTATTATCGTCAATATCGTTTATTATCGTTATTATCGTTAGTATCGTTATTATCGTTATTATCGTTATAACCGTTACTATAGTTATTATCGTTATAACCGTTACTATAGTTATTATAGTTATTAACGTTATTGTCGTTATTATCGTTACTATCTTTATTACCGTTATAATCGTTATATTCGTTATAGTTATTACCACGATTATCTTCATTATCGTAATTACGGATTTCATCTTTATTTTCTTTATTATCGTTTTTATCGTTATAAACGCAATTATCGCTGTCGTCATTACCGTTATTATCTTTATTATCGTTTTTATGGTTATAATCGTTATTAACGTTATTATCGTTGTTATCGTTATTATTTTTATCATGGTTATTATCGTTATTCTCGTTATTATCATTATTATCGTTTTTCTCTTTACTACCGTTTTTACATATATATTCCTTTTTTGTCAATATTATCGATACTATCGTTATTATTAATATTTTCGTTATTATCGTTATTTTTTTTATTACTGTTATTTTATTTATTTTTGTTATTATCGTTATTATTGTCATTATCGGGATTATCGTAGTTAACCGTACAATTGTTAATATGGTTATTAGTTTTATTATCGATATTATCGATATTATCGTTATTATCGCTTTTATCTTTACTATCGTTTTTACTTTTATATTCGTTTTCATCGATATTATCGTTATTATCGTTCATATTAATATTATCGTTATTATCGTTAATTCTTTATTATCAATTTTATTATTATAATCGCTATTACCGCTATTATAGTTATTTCTGTTATTATCTTTATTATCTTTATTATCGATATTATCGATATTATCGGTATAATCGTACTTAACGTTATTATCGTTTTAAACGTTATTACCCCTATTAACGTTATAATCGTTATTATCGTTATTATCGTTACAATTTTTATTATCATAATGGCCGTTATCATCAGAATTATCGATATTATCGGTATTATCGTTATTATCGTTATTACCGTTATTATCGTTATTATCGTTATCGTTATTATCGTTATTATCGTCATTATCATTATTATCGTTATTAACATTATTACCGTTATTACCGTTTTTAACGTTAATTTGTTATTGTTGTTATGGTCGTTATTATCGTTATAATCCTTATAATCTTTATTATCGTTATTATCGTTATTACCTTTACTTTCGTTATTATCGTTATTATCGTTACTATCATTATGGTTATTATCCTTATAATCGTTATTATCATTATAAACGTTATTACCGTTATTATCGATTTTATCTCTATCATCATTATCATGGTTATTATCGTTATTATCGTTATTATAGATATTATCGTTATTATTATTATTATTACCGTTATTATCGTTATTAACGTTTTTATATTTATTATCGTTATTATAGTCATTACCGTTATTACCGTTATAAGCATTATTATAATTATTATCGACATCATCGTTATCATTTTCATTACCGATATAATAGTTATTATCGTCTTCGTTATTATCATTATTATCGTTATTTTCGCTATTAGCGTTTTTATCGTTTTTAACGTTATGACTGTTATTATCGTTGCTATAGTTATTTCACTTATTATCGTTATGAGCGTTATTATCGTTATTATAGTGATTATCGTTATTTTCATTATTATCGTTAGTATCATTATTTACGTTATTACAATTTTATCGTCAATATCGTTTATTATCGTTATTATCGTTATTACGGCTACAATCGTTATTATCGTTATTATCGTTTTTATCATAATTATCGTTATTATCGGTTTTATCGTTATTATCGTTATTATAGTTATCATAATTAATATCGTTATTATCATTATTATCGTCCTTATCGTTATTATCGTTATTATCGTTATAACCGTTACTATAGTTATTATAGTTATTAACGTTATTATCGTTATTATCGTTACTATCGTTATAACCGTTATAATCGTAATAATCGTTATTACTGCTAATACCATTGTAATTGTTATTATCGTTATCATCGATACAAGTTTTATTATCATTATTACCGTTTTTATCATAATTATCTGTATTATCGTTATTATCGTAATTACAGTTATTATCGTTATTATATTTACCGTTAATATCGTTATTATCGACATCATCGTTATCATTTTTATTACCGATATAATCGTTATTATCGTTTTCGCTATTATCGTTTGTATGGTTATTCTCGTTATTATCGTTATTACAGTTATTACCGTTATTATCGTAACCATGGTTATTATCGATATTATCATTATTATCATTATTATAGATATTATCGTTATTATTATTATTATAACCTTTATCATCGTTATTATCGTTATTATCGTTAATATTATTATTATTATCGTCATTATCGTTAATATCTTTAACATTGTTTTTATCGTTATCAGTATTATTATTGTTACCGTTATAATCGTTATTAACGCTATTATCGTAATTAACGGAATTACCGATATCATCGTTATTATCGTTATTATTGTTATAATCGTAATTATCGTTAATACTGTTAATAACGTTATTATCGTTATTGTCGTTATTATTATTATTACTTACGTCATTACCGTCATTAATCTTTATATTGTTATTATCGTTATTATTATTATTATTATTATTATTATTATTATTATTATCTTTGTAATCGTTATTTTCGTTAATACTATTGTTATCGTTACTATCTCTTTTAACGTTGATATCGTTATGAAAGTTGCTATCGTGATCATCGTCATTATCTTCATTATCGATATTAACTATATAAATGTTATCATCGTTAACGTTATTATCGTTACTATTGTTCTTTTTGCTATTAACGTTCTCATCGTTTTTAATGATTTATCCGTTATTATCGTTACTATAGTTAAATCCAATATTATTATTATAATTGTTATTAACGTTATTATAGTGATTATATTTATTATCATTATTATCGTTATTACAATTATTATTGCTATTATTGTTATTAACGTTATTATCGTTATAATGGTTATTATCGTTATTATCATTATTATCGTTGTTATTATTATTATTATCGTCATTATCCTTAATACCTTTAATATTCATATTATCGTTATTATTATTATTGTTATCGTTATAAACATTGTTATTGTTATTATCGTTATAATCGTTATTAAAGTTGTTATAATCGTAATCATAGTTATTCTCGTTATTTTCGTTATTATCTTTATTATGGGTATTATTGTTATTATTATTATTATTATTACTGTTAGTAATATTAATAACTACGTTAGTATATTATTACTACCATTATTGTGTTTATTACATTTATTATCGTTATTAACTTTATAATTATAATAATTAATGTTATCGTTATAAACATTATTATCCTTATTATCGTCATTATCGTTATTATCGAAATTATTATTATAATTATTATGATTACTACTATTACTTTAATTATTAATATAATTTTTCTTATTGCCATTACTATTATTATTATTATTATTATTATTATTATTATTATTATTATTATTATTATTATTATTATTATTATTATTAATGTTATTATCCTTATTATCTTTATTATCGTTATTTTCGTTGTTATCGATTTTATTTGTATCATCATTATTTTCGTTATTATCGTTATTACCATTAAAATTGTTATTTCCGTTATTATCTTTATTACCGTCAATACCGTTATAATTGTAATAATTGTTACCGTTATTATCGTTATTATCTCTATTATCGTTTTTATCGTCTTTATCGTTGTTATCGTTATTATAGAAATTATCGTAATTATTATTATTATTAATGGTATTATCTTTATTATCGTTATTATCTTCATTATCGTTATTATTATTATTATTATCGTTATTATCGATAATAACTTTAACATTGATTTTATCTTTTATATAATTATTATTGTTACCCTTATAATCGTTATTATCGTTATTATAGGTATTATTTTTATTACCGTTTTATCGTTATTACGGCTATTATCGTAATTATCGTTATTATCGTTATTATCGTTATTATTGTTATTATCGTTATTATTGTTATTATCGTTATTATTGTTATAATGGTTAATAGGGTTATTATCGTTATTATCGTTATTATTATTATTATTATCGTCATTATCCTCATTAACCCTAATTTTGTTAATATCCTTATTATTATTATTATTATTATTATTATCGTCATAATCTTTATTATCTTCCATATCGTTATTAACTTTATTATCGTTATTGTAGTTATAACGTTATTAATATTGTTTTCCGTTATTATCTTTATTATCGTAATTATCGATATTCTCGTTTTTATGATTATAATGATTATTATCATTATTATCGTTATTATCTTTATTATCTTTATTGTCGTTATTATCGTTATTATTTTTATAATCGAAATTATCGCTATCGTCATTATTGATATTACCTTTCTTATCGTTATTATTGTTATTATCGATATCATTGTTATTATCCTTATTAACGATATAATCGTTATTATCGTTTTCATTATTATCGTTTGTTTCGTTTTTATCGTTATTATCGTTTTTACAATTGTTAACGTTATTATCGCAATCATTGATATTATCGTTATTATAGTTGTTATCGTTATTATTATTATTATTGTCATTATTATTATTATTATCGTCATTATCGTTAGTATCTTTAACATTGAATTTTTCATTATTATTATTACTATTTTTATCGATATAATCGTTATTATCGTTGTTATAAATTTTATCGTAATTATCGTTTTTATCGTTATTATTGCTATTATTATCGTAATTATCTTTATTAACGTTATTATCGATATTATTGTTATAATCGTTATTTTCGTTATTATGGTTATTATCGTTATTATAGTTATTATCGTTGTTTTTTTTACTATCATTATTATCGTTATTGTCGTTAATATCGTTATTATCGTCAATATAATCATATCGTTAATATCTTTACTACCGTTATAATCGTTCATATCGTTATTATCTTTATTAACATTATTATCGCTGTTACAGTCATTATCATTATTGTCGATATTACGGTTATTATAGTTATTATAGTTATTATTAATATTATTATCGTTATTATGTTTTTTCCCTTTTTTATAGATATTATCGTTATTATCGTTACTATCATAATCGTTATTATCCTTATAATCGTTATTACCGTTACTACCGATATTATCGTTATTATCGTCATTATCGTTATTATCGTTATAATCTTTGTTAAAGTTATTATTGATATTATCGTTTTTATCGTCTTTATTGTTATCGCCGATATTATCTTTATTATTATTATTACTATTGTCATTATCTTTATTAGCGTTCATATTATTATTCTCATTAGTATTATATTTATTAATATCGTTATTTTCGTTATTATCGTTATCATCGTTATTATCGTTTTTATTTTTACAGTCATCATCGTTATTATTCTTATAATGGTCATTATCGCTATAATTGTTATTGTTGTGTCGTATTTATCGTTAATATGGTTAATATCGCTATTATCGTTACTATCGTCATTATAGTTATTATCGTTATTAGTGTTGTAATAGTTACTAACGATTAAAGATTATTATCGTCATTATCTTTAGAATCGTTATTATCGTTAACGTTATTAACGTTATTATCTTTATTTTCGATATTATCGTTTTTATCGTTATTAACGTTATAACCGTTATTATTGTTATTATAGTTATTACTATTATTATCGTTATAATCGTTTTTATCGTTATTATAGTGTTTATCGTTATTATCGTTTTTATCATTATTACCATTTTTACAGTTATTATTGTTATTATCGTTATTATCGTTTTTGTCATCATTATCGTTATTATTGTTAAAATATTTATTATCGTTATTGTAGTTATTATCGTTATTATCGTTTCTATTATTATTACTATCGTCATTATCTTTATTATCGTTAATATTGTTTTATCGTAATTATCGATATTATCATCATTATGGTGATTATTGCTATCATAGCTATTAACGCTATTACCGTTATAATCGTCATTATCGTTAATATCATTGTTATTTTTATTATCGTAATTATTATTGTTATTGTTATCGTCATAATCGATATTATCGTTATTACAGTTATTATCGTTATTATCGATTTTATCGTTACAATCGTTATTATCGATATTAACGATATTATCGTTATTATCATAAATATCGTTATTTTTCGTTATAATCGTTATTATCGTTATTATCGGTATTATCGTCATCATCGATATTATCAATAATAACGTTATTATCTTTATTATTAATATTTCTATTGTTATTATGGTTATTATAGTAACTCATTATCCTTAATATTCTTATCGTCTTCATTATTGTTGTAATCATTATAATCGTTATTAATGTTATTATCGTTAAAATCGTTTTTATTGTTATTATCGTTATCATTGTTATAATCCTTATTACATTTATCATCGTTATTTTCATTATTACCTTTATTTTTAATATTATTATCGTCATTATCATAATTATCGTTAATATTTCTATTATCGTTAATATTATTATTATTATTATCGTTCTAATCGTTATTACTGTTTTTGTAGTTATTATCATAGTTATGGTATTATCGTTATTATCGTCATTATAATTATTACCGTTATTACCGTTATTATCGTAATTATAGATATTATCTTTATTATCGTTATTATAAATAATTTTTGTCATCATTATTATCTTTAATATCTTCATTTTCGCTACAATTGTTTTTATCGATACTATCATTATCGTTATTATCCTTATAATCGTTATTACCCTTATAATCGTTATTATCGTTATTAATTTTATTATCGTTATTATCGTCATTATCGTTATTGTGGTTATTATTATTATTATTTTCGCCATTGTCGTTAATATCGTTAATATTGTTATTATTGTTATTAACGTTATTATCTTTATTATCGTTATTATCATTATTATCGTTATTATCATTATGACCATCTATACCATTATTATCGTCAATATCTTTATTATCGTTATTATCTTTATTATTGTTATAAACTTTATTATAGTTATTATCGTTATCGTTATAATCGTTATTATTGTCATTAACGATATAATCTTTATTACCTTTATTGTCGTTATTATCATTATTTTTGTTATTATCATAATTATCATTATTACCGTTATTACCATAATTAGCGTTAATATCGTTATTACGAATGTCATTATCGTTATTTTCGTTAATATTGTTATTATCGCTATTATTATTATTATTATTATCGTTATAATCGTTATAATCGTTATTATAGTTACTATTGATATTATCGTTATTATTGTTATTACCGACATTAACGTTAATATCGTTATTCCTATTGTCATTATCGTTATTATCGTTATTATCGTTATTATCTTCATTATCGCTATAATCGTTATTATAGTAATTATTGGTATTATTATTATTATTTTTATTATTATTAATACTTTTACTATTATTTTTATTATTATTATTTTTATTATTATAATTATTATACTTCTTCTTAAGGATATTATCATTATTATCGTTATTATCGTTACAACCGTTATTATCGTTGTTATTTTTATTATAGTTATTATCGTTTTTATCGACATTATCTTTATTATCGTTATTTCCGTTATTATCTGTCTTATCGTTATTATCGTTATAAAGGTTACAGTCATTATAATCGTTATAATCTTCATTATAATTATTACCGTTGTTACCGTTATTATCGTCATTGTCATTATTTTCGATATTATCATTATTATGTTTATTATTGTCGTTATTATCGTTGTTATCGTTATTACCGTTATTAACATTATTATCGTTATTATCGTTATTATCTTTATTATCTTTATTACTGTAATAATTATTATTATCGTTAATAACGTTATTATTTTTATATTCGTTAATATCGTTATTATAGTTATTATCGTTATTTTTGTTATCATCGATATTATTTTTATCATCATTATTATCGTTACTAACATTATTGATATTTTCCTTACAACCGTCATTACAGTTGTATTCGTTATTATCTTTATTATCGTTATTATCGTTATTTTCGTCATTACAGTTGTATTCGTTATTATCTTTATCATCGTTATTACCGTTATTATCGTTATTATAGTTATCATCGTTATAATCTTTATTATCGTTATTATTGTTATTATCGTAATTATCGTTGTAACTGTTTTATTGTAACTATCGATATTATCGTTATTATCATTATTACCGATATTACAGTTATTATCGTCAATATGCTTATTATAGTAATTATCGTTATTATCGTTATAATTGTCATTATCGTTATTATCGATATTATTATTATAATTATTATTATTAATACTATTACTATTATTATTAATATTATTTTCAATATTATTATTATTATTATGGTTATTATTATTATTATTATTATTAATGTAAATATCGTTATTATCTTTATTATCGTTATTTTTGTTATTATTGATATTATTTGTATTATCATTATTATCGTTATCATCTTTATTGCTATTATAATCGTTATTTCCGTTATTATCGTTATTACCATCATTACTGTTATAATTGTAATAATCGTTGCCGTTATTTCCGTTATTATCTCTGTTATTGTTATTATCTTCATTATCGTTATGATCGTTATTATGGTTATTATCGTTATAATCGTTATTATAGATACTACTGTTATTATCGTATTTATTTTTATTATCGTTTTTATACTATTATTTTCATCATTATCGTTAATATCGTTAATATTGTTATTATCGTTTTTATTATTATCATTATTATCGTCATTATCGTTATTATTGTTATACACGTTATTATTTTTATAATTGTTATTTTCGTTATTATCGTTATTATTGTTATTATCATTATTATCTTTATTGGCATTCTAATCGTTATTATTGTTATTACCGTTACTACCTTTTTTTCGTTATTATCGTCTTTATCGTTATTATGATTATCGTAATTATCCTTATAATCGTCATTCTCCTTATAATCGTTATTATCTTTATTATTGTTATTATCGTTATTACAGTATCAATCGTTAGTATCGTTATTACCGTTATTATCGTTATTACAGTAACAATCGTTATTATCGTTATTACCGTTATTATCGTCAGTATCGTTATTATTACTATTATTATTATTACCCTTATTATTTTTTTATTATAGTATTATTATTATTATTATTGTCGTTATTATCGATATTATCGTTATTATCGTTATTATAGTTATTATCGTTGCTAACGTTATTATGATTATTATTGTCATTATCTTTATCATTATTAGTATTATTATTAAAATGACTAATATTATTGTTATAGTAATTATTATTTTAGTTTTATTACTATTATTATTATCGTTATTATCGTTATTATCGTTATTATCGTTATTATTGTTATTTTCATTATTATTATTATTATAGTTATATTCGTTATTATCGTTGCAATCGTTATTATCTTTAATTTCACCATTATTATTAATAACTCTATTATCGTTATTATCGTTGTAGTCGTTATTGTCGTTAGATCGTTATAATAGTTATTGCTGTTATAATCATTATTATCGCTATCGTTATCATCTTTATTATCGCTATTTTCGTTGTTATACTTATAATCGTTACTATCGTTATTATCGTTATTATCGTTATAACCGTTATTATCGCTATTATCGTTATTATCGTTATTTTAGTTATTATCGTTATAATTTTTATCATCTTTATTATTGTTATTATCGTCATTATCGTTATTATCGTTATTATCATTATTATAGTTATTATAGTTATTATCGATATTAGCGTTATTATATTAATTTTACTATTATCATTTTTTCCTTATTACAGGTGTTACTGTTGTCAACGTTATTACCGTTAATATGGTTATTATTCTTATTATTGTTATTACAGTAATCATCGTTACAATCTTAATCATCGTTATTATCGTCATTGGCGTTATTATGGATATTATTATTATTATTATTATTATTATTATTATCGTTATTATCGTTATTACCTTTGTCATCGTTATTATCGTTATTACCGTTATTATCGTTATTATGATTATAATCGTTATTATGATTATAATCGTTATTATTCTCATTATCGTTATTATCGATATTATCGTAACTATCGTTATTATTGTCGTTATTATTGTTAATGTCATTGTTATCTTTATTATCGTTAATATAGTTATAATCGTTATTATCGTTATTATCGTTGTCATCGTTATTATCGTTATTACCGTAATAATCGTTAATACACTTATTATCGCTTTTAATTTTATTATCAGTGCTATCGTTACTATTCTTATTACAGTTATTACTGTTATTATAGATATTACCGTTAATATCGTTAATATCGTTATTATCGTTATTACATTTATTATTATTATTATTATTATCGTTATATACGTTGTTAGCGTTATTATCGTTATTATCGTTATTTTCGTAATTATCGTTAATATTATTATTATTATTATTATCGTTATAATAATTATTATTATCTTTGTTGTCGTTATAATAGTTATTACCGTCAATTTGGATAATATTGTTATTATCATCATTATTGTTTTTATCGTTATTATCGTTGTTATCGTTATTATTGTTTTTATTTTTATTACCGTTATTATTGCTATTATTGTTGTAATAGTTATTATCATTTTTACCGTTATTATCTTTATTACTTTTATTATCGTTATTATAGTTTACGTTATCATCGTTATTATCGCTATTATCGTTGTTAATGATATAATCGTTATTGTCGTCATTATGGAGATTATTATAATAATTTTTATGAATATTAATGTTACTATTATTATTATTATTATTATTATTATTACTATTGTTATTATTATTATTATTATTATTGTTATTATTATTATTACTATTATTATTATTATTATTATTTTTATAGTTATTATCGTTATTTTCGTCAATACCATTATTATAGTTATAAAAGTTATTATCTTTATAATTATTATCATTATCTTTTTTATCGTTATTATAGTTATTATCGTTATTTTCGTTATTATCTTTTTATAATTATTATCTTTATTATCGTTATTATCGTTATTATTGTTATAATCTTTATTATAGTTATGTAAGTTATTACCGTTATTTTCGATATTATCATTATTATCATCATTATCGTTATTATCGAAAATATCGAAACTATCATTATTATCGTTTTTTATGTCGTCATTATTGTTATTATCCTTATTATCGTTACTGTCTTTATAATCATCATAATCGTTATTATCGTTAAGATATTTATTAACTTTATTATTATTATCATTATAGTTATTAACTTTATTATCGTTATTATTGTTATTCATATTATTATTATTATTATTATTATTATTATTATTATTATTATTATTATTATTATTATTATTATTATTATTATTATTATTATATTTTTATTATTATTATCGTTATTGTCGTTATTGTTGTTCTAATAGTTATTAACATATATAATTGATATTTCCCTTATTATCGTTTTTATTGTTATTATCGTTATTATCGTTAATATCACTCTAATCATTATTATCGTTAATAACGTAATTACCTTTTTTTTCGTTATTACCGTCCTTATCGTTCTATAAATATCGTAATTATCCTTATAATCGTCATGCTCCTTATAATCGTTATTATCGTCATTATCGTTATTATCGAAATTATCGTTGATATCATTATTATCGTGATTATGGTTATTATCGGTATTATTGTTATTATCGTCATTATCATTATTATCGTAATTTTTATTATTATTATCGTCATTATCGTTATTATCGTTAATATTGTTATGAACATTTTTATCGTTATTATATTTATTATCGTTATTATCGTTATAATCATTATTATCGGTAATATCGTCAATATCGTTATCAGCGTTATTATTGTTATTATCGTTATAATTGTTATTAATATCTTTGTTCTCGCTGTTATCGATATTATCGTTATTATCGTTATAATCGTTATAATACTCATTATCGTTATTTTCCTTGTTATCGTTATTATCGCTATTATCGATATTATCATTATTATCGTCATGATCGTTATTATCGTTATTATCGTTACGATCGTGGTTATTGTTATTTATTTCGTTATTATCGTTAGTATCAGTACTATCGTTATTATCCTTACTATATTTATTATCCTAATTATTATTTTTATTCTTGTTATTATAGTGTTATTATTTTTATTATTTCCGTTAATATCGTTATTATTTTTATCATCGATATTATCGTCAATAACGTTATTATCGTTATTATAGATATTATCTATATAATTATTATTATTATCGTCGTTATCGTTACTATCGTTATTATCGTTCTTATCGTTATTATCATTATTAAAGTTGTTATCGTTATTATCCTTATTATATTTATCACTATTATTATTATTATCATCCCCTTTATTATTGTTAATATTGTTATTATCGTTATTATTATTATTATTATAATCGTTACAATCGTTATTATTGTTATTATAGTTATAATCGTTATTATCGTTATTGTCGATATTATCGTTATTATTGTTATTATGTTTATTATCGTTATTATAGTTTTATCGTTATTATTATAATTGTTATTATGGTTATTATCGTCAAAATTGTTATAATCATTATTTCCGTTATTATCGTTGTTATCGTTATTATCGATATTATCCTAATTATCGTCATTATCGTTATTATCGTTATTACCGTTATCACAGTTAATATCGTTATTACCCTTTTTATCGTTTTTATAGTTATTAATGTTATTATCTTTATTATCTTTATTATCGCTATAATCGTTATTATTGTTAATATCGTAATTTCCGTTATTATCATCATTAACATTATTATCGTTATTATAATCGTACTTATCGTTATTATTCTTCTTATCATTATAATCGTTAGTCCCGCTATTACCGTTAAAATCGTTTTATCGTTATCGTTATTATCGTTATTTCCGTTACTTTTGTTATTATCTTTATTACCACTATATTTCTAATTATTATTATCGTTATAATCGTTATTATCGTTTTCATCGTACTCACAGTTTGAAAAATATTTCCGATCGATTCAGAACACGGCCTTTCATAAGATCAAACTACTATTTTTATTGGAATCGATGTTTTTAACATTGTTTCATAACGATACACGATTTTTCTCTAATAGACGCATATCATCAAATACGAAAATTTGAATTACCTTTTAAGTTCATAATTTTTATGATCTTATGTCGCAGATTTATTAATATAACAAGCATTTAACGTTTTTCCTATGTGTAAGTATGATCTTTAACATAAAATTTGTTGAAAAATGTGACCGACATATGCGAATTTCGATATACGAGTTATGAAAATTCGTAAAATCTACGAAAATACTTGTACCACAATAGGAAAAATGTTACCGATCGATTCAGAACACGGCATTTCAAGAGATCAAACTACTATTTTTAATGGATTCGAAGTTTTTAACATTGTATCATGTCGTATATACGATTTTTCGTTAATATACGCAAATCATCGAAGTCCGAAAAATTGAAATCACCATTAATATCATTATTTTTATGTTCCATCGACGCAGATTTATTAATATAATAAGAATTAAACGTTATGACTATGTTTAAATACGTGTCTTAACATGAAATTTCTCGAAAATGTAACCGACACATGCGAATTTCACTATACGAAAATATATGCGGAAATACTTGTCTCACAGTTTGAAAAATATCACAAATCGATTCAGAACACGGCATTTCATTATATCAAACAACTATTTTTGTAAAAATCGAAGTTTTTAAAATTGTTAGCTATCATGTATACGATTTTTCTTGCTATACGCGTACCATCGATATTCGAAAATTTGAAATCTCTTTTAATTTCATTATTTTTATGTTCTATCGACGAAGAAATAAGAATATAACAAGAATTTAACGATTTTAATGTGAGAAAATAAGTGTTTTAACATGAAAATTAACGAAAAATGTAATCGACATATGCGAATTTCGCCATACGAAAAGAGAAACCGTAGTAACTTCTAAAATACTTGTACTACAGTGTGAAAAATGTCACCAATCGATTCAGAACACTGTAGTTCATAAGATCATACTACTATTTTTATTGGGATCGGAGTTTTTAACTTCGTTTCATGTCGTGTATACTATTTTTCGATCATATACGCGTCTCATCGAAACTCGAAAATTTTAAATCTCTTTTAATTACATTGATTTTATATTCTATCGACGCAGAAGTAAGAATATAACAAGAATTTAAAGTTTTCACTATCTAAAAATAAGTGTTTAAACATTAAAATTGGCGAAAAATGTATTCGACATATGCGAATTTCGCTATACGAGTAGAGAAAATCCGTAGTATCTTCTAAAATACTTGTACCAAAGTTTGAAAAATGTTACCAATCGTTCCAGAACACATTATTTAAAAGATCACACTACTATTTTTATTGGAATCAAAGTTTTTAACTTTGTTTCGTGTAGTATATACGATCATATACTCGTATCATCGAAATACGAAAATTTGAAATCTCATTTAATTTCATTGATTTTACATTCTATCGACGCAGAATTAAGAATATAACAAGAATATAACGTTTTTACTATGTGAAAATAAGTGTTTTAACATGAAAATTGACGAAAAATGTAATCGACATATGCGAATTTCGCTATACGAGAAGCGAAAAATCGTAATATCTTCGAAAATACTTGTACCACGTATTGAAAAATGTTACCAATCGATTCAGAACACAGTATTTCATAAGATCATACTACTATTTCTATTGGATTCGACGTTTTTAACTTTGTTTCATGTCGTATATACGATTTTTCGTTCATATACGCGTATCATCGAAATACGAAAATTTGAAATCTCATTTAATTTCATTGATTTTACATTCTATCGACGCAGAATTAAGAATATAACAAGAATATAACGTTTTTACTATGTGAAAATAAGTGTTTTAACATGAAAATTGACGAAAAATGTAATCGACATATGCGAATTTCGGTATACTAGAAGAGAGAAACCGTAGTATCAGCTGAAATACTTTTACCACAGATTGAAAAATTTTACCAATCGATTCAGAACACTGTATTTCATAAGATCACACTACTATTCATATTTGAATCGAAGTTCTTAACTTGATCATATATTGTATATACGATTTTTCGATCATATCCGCGTATCCTTGAAATAGGAAAATTTGAAATCTCTTTTAATTTAATTAATTTTATATTCTATCGACGCAGAGTGAAGAATATAACAAGAATATAACTTTTCTACTAATTGAAAATAAGTGTTTTAACAAGAAAAAAAATGAAAAATGTAATCGACATATGCGCATTTCGCTATCCAAGAAGCGAAAGATCGTAATAGCTTATATAATACTTGTACCAAAAATTGAAAAATGTTACCAATCTATGCGGAACACAGAATTTCATCAGATCATACTACTATTTTTATTGGATTCGAAGTTTTTAACTCTGTTACGTGTCATATATACGACTTTTCGTTCATATACGCGTATCATCGAAATACGAAAATTTGAAATCTCTATTAATTTCATTGATTTTATATTCTATCGACGCAGAATTAAGAATATAACAAGAATATAACGTTTTTACTATGTGAAAATAAGTGTTTTAACATGAAAATTGACGAAAAATGTAATCGACATATGCGAATTTCGCTATACGAGAAGCGAAAAATCGTAATATCTTCGAAAATACTTGTACCACGTATTGAAAAATGTTACCAATCGATTCAGAACACAGTATTTCATAAGATCATACTACTATTTCTATTGGATTCGACGTTTTTAACTTTGTTTCATGTCGTATATACGATTTTTCGTTCATATACGCGTATCATCGAAATACGAAAATTTGAAATCTCATTTAATTTCATTGATTTTATATTCTATCGACGCAGAATTAAGAATATAACAAGAATATAACGTTTTTACTATGTGAAAATAAGTGTTTTAACATGAAAATTGACGAAAAATGTAATCGACAATATGCGAATTTCGCTATACGAGAAGCGAAAATCGTAATATCTTCGAAAATACTTGTACCACGTATTGAAAAATGTTACCAATCGATTCAGAACACAGTATTTCATAAGATCATACTACTATTTCTATTGGATTCGACGTTTTTTAACTTTGTTTCATGTCGTATATACGATTTTTCGTTCATATACGCGTATCATCGAAATACGAAAATTTGAAATCTCATTTAATTTCATTGATTTTACATTCTATCGACGCAGAATTAGAATATAACAAGAATATAACGTTTTTACTATGTGAAAATAAGTGTTTTAACATGAAAATTGAC
Organism: Vespa velutina; assembly: GCF_912470025.1. Taxonomy (NCBI): domain Eukaryota; kingdom Metazoa; phylum Arthropoda; class Insecta; order Hymenoptera; family Vespidae; genus Vespa; species Vespa velutina. The sequence continues at coordinate 10,224,231 of NC_062189.1, read as the reverse complement.
GAAAATGTAATCGACATATGCGAATTTCGCTATACGAGAAGCGAAAAATCGTAATATCTTCGAAAATACTTGTACCACGTATTGAAATGTTACCAATCGATTCAGAACACAGTATTTCATAAGATCATACTACTATTTCTATTGGATTCGACGATTTTAACTTTGTTTCATGTCGTATATACGATTTTTCGTTCATATACGCGTATCATCGAAATACGAAAATTTGAAATCTCATTTAATTTCATTGATTTTATATTCTATCGACGCAGAATTAAGAATATAACAAGAATATAACGTTTTTACTATGTGAAAATAAGTGTTTTAACATGAAAATTGACGAAAAATGTAATCGACATATGCGAATTTCGCTATACGAGAAGCGAAAAATCGTAATATCTTCGAAAATACTTGTACCACGTATTGAAAAATGTTACCAATCGATTCAGAACACAGTATTTCATAAGATCATACTACTATTTCTATTGGATTCGACGTTTTTAACTTTGTTTCATGTCGTATATACGATTTTTCGTTCATATACGCGTATCATCGAAATACGAAAATTTGAAATCTCATTTAATTTCATTGATTTTATATTCTATCGACGCAGAATTAAGAATATAACAAGAATATAACGTTTTTACTATGTGAAAATAAGTGTTTTAACATGAAAATTGACGAAAAATGTAATCGACATATGCGAATTTCGCTATACGAGAAGCGAAAAATCGTAATATCTTCGAAATACTTGTACTGAGAAATGTTACCAATCGATTCAGAACACAGTATTTCATAAGATCATACTACTATTTCTTATTGGATTCGACGTTTTTAACTTTGTTTCATGTCGTATATACGATTTTTCGTTCATATACGCGTATCATCGAAATACGAAAATTTGAAATCTCTTTTAATTTCATTGATTTTATATTCTATCGACGCAGAATTAAGAATATAACAAGAATATAACGTTTTTACTATGTGAAAATAAGTGTTTTAACATGAAAATTGACGAAAAATGTAATCGACATATGCGAATTTCGCTATACGAGAAGCGAAAAATCGTAATATCTTCGAAAATACTTGTACCACAGTATTGAAAATTGTTACCAATCGATTCAGAACACAGTATTTCATAAGATCATACTACTATTTTTATTGGATTCGAAGTTTTTAACTTTGTTACATGTCGTATGTACGATTTTTCGTACATATACGCGTATCATCGAAATACGAAAATTTGAAATCTCTTTAGAATTCATTGATTTTATTTACTATCGATCCAGAATTAAAGATATAACAAGAATATAACGTTTTTACAATGTGAAAATAAGTGTTTTAACAAGAAAAAAGTAGGAAAATGTAATCGACATATGCGAATTTCGCTTTCCAAGAAGCGAAACATCGCAATATCTTCGATAATATTTGCACCACATATTGAGAAATGTTACCAATCTATTCGAAACACAGTATTTCATCAGATAAACAACTATTTTTATTGGAGTCGAAGTTTTTAATTTTGTTACATGTCACATATACGACTTTTTCGTTCATATACGCGTATAATCGAAATACGATAATTTGAAATCTCTTTAATTTCATTGATTTATATTCTATCGATGCAGATATAAGAATAAAAATGAATATAATGTTTTACTATGTGAAAAAAAGTGTTTTAACATGAAAATTTACGAAAAATGAAATCGACATATGCGATTTTCACTATCCAAGAAGCGAAAGATCGTAATATCTTCGATAATACTTGTACCACATATTGAAAAATGTTACGAATCGATCAGAACACAGTATTTCATAAGATCATACTACTATTTTTATTGGATTCGAAGTATTTAACTTTGTTACATGTCATATATACGACTTTTCATCCATATACGCGTATAATCGAAATACGAAAATTTGAAATCTCATTAGAATTCATTGATTTTATGTTCTATCGACGCAGAATTAAGGGTATAACAAGAATATAAGGTTTTTACAATGTGAAAATAAGTGTTTTAACAAGAAAAAAGTAGGAAAATGTAATCGACATATGCGAATTTCGCTTTCCAAGAAGCGAAACATCGTAATATCTTCCATAATACTTGCACCAAATATTGAAAAATGTTACCAATCTATTCGGAACACAGAATTTCATCTGATCATACTACTATTTCTATTGGATTCGACGTTTTTAACTTTGTTTCATGTCGTATATACGATTTTTCGTTCATATACGCGTATCATCGAAATACGAAAATTTGAAATCTCTTTAATTTCATTGATTTTATATTCTATCGACGCAGAATTAAGAATATAACAAGAATATAACGTTTTTACTATGTGAAAATAAGTGTTTTAACATGAAAATTGACGAAAAATGTAATCGACATATGCGAATTTCGCTATACGAGAAGCGAAAAATCGTAATATCTTCGATAATACTTGTACCACATATTGAAAATTGTTACCAATCGATTCAGAACATAGTATTTCATAAGATCATACTACTATTTCTATTGGATTCGACGTTTTTAACTTTGTTTCATGTCGTATATACGATTTTTCGTTCATATACGCGTATCATCGAAATACGAAAATTTGAAATCTCTTTTAATTTCATTGATTTTATATTCTATCGACGCAGAATTAAGAATATAACAAGAATATAACGTTTTTACTATGTGAAAATAAGTGTTTTAACATGAAATTGACGAAAAATGTAATCGACATATGCGAATTTCGCTATACGAGAAGCGAAAAATCGTAATATCTTCGAAAATACTTGTACCACGTATTGAAAATGTTACCAATCGATTCAGAACACAGTATTTCATAAGATCATACTACTATTTCTATTGGATTCGACGTTTTTAACTTTGTTTCATGTCGTATATACGATTTTTCGTTCATATACGCGTATCATCGAAATACGAAAATTTGAAATCTCATTTAATTTCATTGATTTTATATTCTATCGACGCAGAATTAAGAATATAACAAGAATATAACGTTTTTACTATGTGAAAATAAGTGTTTTAACATGAAAATTGACGAAAAATGTAATCGACATATGCGAATTTCGCTATACGAGAAGCGAAAAATCGTAATATCTTCGATAATACTTGTACCACATATTGAAAATGTTACCAATCGATTCAGAACACAGTATTTCATAAGATCATACTACTATTTCTATTGGATTCGACGTTTTTAACTTTGTTTCATGTCGTATATACGATTTTTCGTTCATATACGCGTATCATCGAAATACGAAAATTTGAAATCTCATTTAATTTCATTGATTTTATATTCTATCGACGCAGAATTAAGAATATAACAAGAATATAACGTTTTTACTATGTGAAAATAAGTGTTTTAACATGAAAATTGACGAAAAATGTAATCGACATATGCGAATTTCGCTATACGAGAAGCGAAAAATCGTAATATCTTCGAAATACTTGTACCACATATTGAAAATGTTACCAATCGATTCAGAACACAGTATTTCATAAGATCATACTACTATTTTTATTGGATTCGACGTTTTTAACTTTGTTTCATGTCGTATATACGATTTTTCGTTCATATACGCGTATCATCGAAATACGAAAATTTGAAATCTCATTTAATTTCATTGATTTTACATTCTATCGACGCAGAATTAAGAATATAACAAGAATATAACGTTTTTACTATGTGAAAATAAGTGTTTTAACATGAAAAAAATAGGAAATTGTAATCGACATATGCGAATTTCGCTATCCAAGAAGATAAACATCGTAATATCTTCGATTATACTTGTACCACAAATTGAAAAAGTTTACCAATCGATTCAGAATACATTATTACTTCTGATCATACAATGATTAATATTTGATTCGAAGTTTTTAGCTTTTTTACAAGTCGTAAATACGATTTTTCGTTCATATACGCGTGTCATAGATATACGAAAATTTGAAATCTCTTTCAGATTCATTGATTTTATATTCTATCGACACAGATTTAAGAATATAACAAAGAATATAACGTTTTTACTATGTAAAAATAAATTTTTAACATGAAAATTTTCGTAAAATGTAATCGACTTATGCAAATTTCGCTATCCAAGAAGCGAAAGTTCGTAATATCGTCGATAGTACTTGCACCACATATTGAAATATGTTACCAATCGATTCGGAACACAGTATTTCATCATATCATACTACTATATTTATTGGATTCGAAGTTTTTAACTTTTTACATGTCATATATACAATTTTTCGTTCATATAATCGTACCATAGATATACGAAAATTTGAAATTTCTTTTAGATTCATTGATTTTATATTCTATCGAACCAGAATAAAGAATATAAAAAGAATATAACGTTTTTACCATGTGAAAATTAGTGTTTTACCATGAAAAGTGTTGAAAAATGTAATCGAAATATGCGAATTTCGTTATTCGAGAAACGAAAAATAGCAATATTTTCGAAAGTTCTTGTACCACATATTGAATAATGTTACCAATCGATTCAGAATACAGTATTTCATAAGATCATACTACTATTATTATTGTATTCGAAGATTTAAATTTTGTTTCATATCGTATATACGATTTTTCGATCATTCACGCTTATCATCGAAAAACGTAAATTTCAAATCTCTTTTAATTGCATTGATTTTATATTCTATCGATGGAGAATTCAGTATATAACAAGAATATAACGTTTTTACTATGTGAAAATATGTGTTTTAACATGAAAATTGGGGAAAAAAGAAATCGACATATGCGAATTTCGCTATACGACAAGCGAAAAAACGTAATATCTTCGAAAATACTTGTACCAAAAATTGAAAAATGTTACCAATCGATTCAGAATACATTATTACATCTGATCATACTATTAGTATTATTTGATTCGAAGTTTATAACATTGTTGCAAGTCGTAAATACGATTTTTCGTTCATATACGCGTATCATAGATATACGAAAATTTGAAATCTCTTTTTGATTCATTGATTTTATATTCTATCGACACAGATTTAAGAATATACCAAAGAATATAACTTTTTTACTAAGTGAAAATAAGTGTTTTAACATGAAAATTTACGAAAAATGTACTCGACTTATGCGAATTTCGCTATCCAAGAAGGGAAAGTTCGTAATATCTTCGATAATACTTGACCTCATAATGAAAAAAGTTACCAATCGATTCAGATCACAGTATTTCATCAGATCATACTACTATATTTATTGGATTCGAAGTTTTTAACTTTGTTACATATCATCTATACGATTTTTCGTTCATATAATCGTACCATAGATATACGAAAATTTTAAATCTCTTTTAGATTCATTGATTTTATATTCTATCGACGCAGAATTAAGTACATAAAAAGAATATAACGTTTTTACCAAGTGAAAATAAGTGTTTTACCATGAAAAGTGTTGAAAAATGTAATAGACTAATGCGAATTTCGTTATTCGAGAAACGAAAAATAGTAATATTTTCGAAAATTCTTGTACCACATATTGAATAATGTTACCAATCGATTCAGAATACATTATTTCATAAGATCGTACTACTATTATTATTGGATTCGAAGATTTAATCTTTGTTTCTTGTCGTATATACGATTTTTCGAACATTTACTCTTATCATCGAAAAACGTAAATTTGGTAACATTTTTAATTGCATTGATTTTATATTCTATCGACCGAGAATTCAGAATATAACAAGAATATAACGTTTTTACTATGTGAAAATATGTGTTTTAACATGAAAATTGACGCATCAAGAAATCGACATATGTTAATTTCGCTAAACGACAAGAGAAAAACCGTAATATCTTCGAAAATACTGGTACCACATATCGAAAAATGTTACCAATCTATTGGGAACACACTATTTCATCAGATCAACGCCTATTTTTATTGGATTCGAAGTTTTTAATTTTGTTACATGTCATATATACTACTTTTCGATCATATACGCGTATAATCGAAATACGAAAATTTGAAATCTCATATAGATTCATTGATCTTATTTTCTATCGACGCAGAATTAAGAATGTAACAAGAATATAACGATTTTACTATGTGAAAATAATTTTTTTAACATGAAAATAGACGAAAAATGTAATCGATATATCCGAATTTCCCTATACGAGAAGAGTAAATCGTAATATCTTCGAAAATACTTGTCCCACATATTGATTATAGTTACCAATCGATTCAGAACACAGTATTTCATAAGATCATACTACTATTTTTATTGGATTCGACGTTTTTAACTTTGTTTCATGTCGTATATACGATTTTTCGTTCATATACGCGTATCATCGAAATACGAAAATTTGAAATCTCTTTTAATTTCATTGATTTTATATTCTATCGACGCAGAATTAAGAATATAACAAGAATATAACGTTTTTACTATGTGAAAATAAGTGTTTTAACATGAAAATTGACGAAAAATGTAATCGACATATGCGAATTTCGCTATACGAGAAGCGAAAAATCGTAATATCTTCGAAAATACTTGTACCACGTATTGAAAATGTTACCAATCGATTCAGAACATAGTATTTCATAAGATCATACTACTATTTCTATTGGATTCGACGTTTTTAACTTTGTTTCATGTCGTATATACGATTTTTCGTTCATATACGCGTATCATCGAAATACGAAAATTGAAATCTCTTTTAATTTCATTGATTTTATATTCTATCGACGCAGAATTAAGAATATAACAAGAATATAACGTTTTTACTATGTGAAAATAAGTGTTTTAACATGAAATTGACGAAAAATGTAATCGACATATGCGAATTTCGCTATACGAGAAGCGAAAAATCGTAATATCTTCATTAATACTTGTACCACGTATTGAAAATGTTACCAATCGATTCAGAACACAGTATTTCATAAGATCATACTACTATTTTTATTGGATTCGACGTTTTTAACTTTGTTTCATGTCGTATATACGATTTTTCGTTCATATACGCGTATCATCGAATACGAAAATTTGAAATCTCTTTTAATTTCATTGATTTTATATTCTATCGACGCAGAATTAAGAATATAACAAGAATATAACGTTTTTACTATGTGAAAATAAGTGTTTTAACATGAAAATTGACGAAAAATGTAATCGACATATGCGAATTTCGCTATACGAGAAGCGAAAAATCGTAATATCTTCGAAATACTTGTACCACGTATTGAAGAAGGTTACCAATCGATTCAGAAAACTGTATTTCATAAGATCATACTACTATTTTTATTGGATTCGAAATTTTTTAACTCTGTTACGTGTCGTATGTACAATTTTTTCTTCATATACGCGTATCATCGGAATACGAAAATTTGAAATCTCCTTAGAATTCATTGATTTTATATTCTATCGACGCAGAATTAAGGATATAACAAGAATATAACGGTTGTACAAAGTGAAAGTAAGTGTTTTAAAAAGAAAAGATAGGAAAATGTAATCGACAAATGCGAATTTCGCTATCCAAGATGCGAAACATCGTAATAACTTCTGTAATATTTGCACCACATATTGAAAAATGTTAACAATCTATTCGGAACACAATATTTCATCAGATCAACAAATATTTTATTGGGATTCGAAGTTCTTTATTTTGTTACATGTCATATATACGAATTTTCGTTCATATACGCGTATCATCGAAATACGAAAATTTGAAATCTCTTATAATTTCACTGATTTTATATTCTATCGACGCAGAATTAAGAATATAACAAGTATATAATATTTTTACTATGTGAAATTAAGTGTTTTAACATGAAAATTGACGAAAAATGTAATCGACATATGCGAATTTCGCTATACGAGAAGAGAAAAATCGTAATATCTTCGATAATACTTGTACCACGTATTGAAAATTGTTACCAATCGATTCAGAACATAGTATTTCATAAGATCATACTACTATTTCTATTGGATTCGACGTTTTTAACTTTGTTTCATGTCGTATATACGATTTTTTCGTTCATATACGCGTATCATCGAAATACGAAAATTTGAAATCTCTTTTAATTTCATTGATTTTATATTCTATCGACGCAGAATTAAGAATATAACAAGAATATAACGTTTTTACTATGTGAAAATAAGTGTTTTAACATGAAAATTGACGAAAAATGTAATCGACATATGCGAATTTCGCTATACGAGAAGCGAAAAATCGTAATATCTTCGATAATACTTGTACCACATATTGAGAAATGTTACCAATCGATTCAGAACGCAGTATTTCATAAGATCATACTACTATTTTATTGGATTCGACGTTTTTAACTTTGTTTCATGTCGTATATACGATTTTTCGTTCATATACGCGTATCATCGAAATACGAAAATTTGAAATCTCTTTTAATTTCATTGATTTTATATTCTATCGACGCAGAATTAAGAATATAACAAGAATATAACGTTTTTACTATGTGAAAATAAGTGTTTTAACATGAAAATTGACGAAAAATGTAATCGACATATGCGAATTTCGCTATACGAGAAGCGAAAAATCGTAATATCTTCGATAATACTTGTACCACGTATTGAAAAATGTTACCAATCGATTCAGAACATAGTATTTCATAAGATCATACTACTATTTTATTGGATTCGACGTTTTTAACTTTGTTTCATGTCGTATATACGATTTTTCGTTCATATACGCGTATCATCGAAGTACGAAAATTTGAAATCTCTTTTAATTTCATTGATTTTATATTCTATCGACGCAGAATTAAGAATATAACAAGAATATAACGTTTTTACTATGTGAAAATAAGTGTTTTAACATGAAAATTGACGAAAAATGTAATCGACATATGCGAATTTCGCTATCCAAGAAGCGGAAGATCGTAATAGCTTAGATAATACTTGTACCTAAAATTGAAAAATGTTACCAATCTATTCGGAACACAGAATTTCATCAGATCATACTACTATTTTTATTGGATTCGAAGTTTTTAACTCTGTTACGTGTCGTATGTACAATTTTTTCTTCATATACGCGTATCATCGGAATACGAAAATTTGAAATCTCCTTAGAATTCATTGATTTTATATTTTTTCGACGCAGAATTAAGGATATAACAAGAATATAACGGTTTTACAAAGTGAAAGTAAGTGTTTTAAAAAGAAAAAAATAGGAAAATGTAATCGACATATGCGAATTTCGCTATCCAAGTTGCGAAACATCGTAATAACTTCTATAATATTTGCACCACATATTGAGAAATGTTACCCATCTGTTCGGAACACAGTATTTCATCAGATCAACAAATATTTTATTGGGATTCGAAGTTCTTTATTTTGTTACATGTCATATATACGACTTTTCGTTCATATACGCGTATCATCGAAACACGAAAATTTGAAATCTCTTATAATTAGAATGATTTTATATTCTATCGACGCAGAATTAAGAATATAACAAGAAAATTACAATTTTACTATGTGAAATAAATTTTTTTAACATGAAAATTGACGAAAAATGTAAACGACATATGCGAATTTCCCTATACCAGAAGAGAAAATCGTAATATCTTCGAAAATACTTGTTCCACATATTGAAAATTGATACCAATCGATTCAGAACACAGTATTTCATAAGAACATACTAATATTTTTATTGGATTCGAAGTTTATAACTTTGTTATGTGTCGTAAGTACGATATTTCGTTCATGTAGGCGTATCATCGAAATACGAAAATTTGAAATCTCTTTAGAATTCATTGATTTTATTTACTATCGAGGCAGAATTAAGAATAAAACAAGAATATAACGTTTTTAGTAAGTGAAAATAAGTGTTTTGACAAGCAAAAAAAGGAAAAATGTAATCGACATATGCGAATTTCGCTAGCCAAGAAGCGAAAGATCGTAATATCTTCGATAATACTTGTACCACATATTGAAAAATGTTACCAATCGAATCGGAACACAGTATTTCATAAGATCATACTGTGATTTTTATTGGATTCGATGTTTTTAACTTTGTTTCATGTCGGATATACGATTTTTCGTTTCATATAAGCGTATCTTCGAAATACGAAATTTTGAAATCTCTTTCAAGTTCATTGATTTTATATTCTATCGACGTAGAATTAAGAATATAACAAGAATATAACGTTTTTACTATGTGAAAATAAGTATTTTAACATGAAAATTGACGAAAAATGCATTCGACATATGCGAATTTCGCTATACGAGAAGAGAAAGATCGTAATATCTTCGATAATACTTGTACCACATATTGAAATTGTTACCAATCGATTCAGAACATAGTATTTCATAAGATCATACTACGATTTTTATTGGATTCGTAGTTTTCAACTCTGTTACGTGTCGTATGTACAATTTTTTCTTCATATACGCGTATCATCGGAATACGAAAATTTGAAATCTCCTTAGAATTCATTGAGTTTATATTCTATCGCCGCAGAATTAAGGATATAACAAGAATATAACGGTTTTACAAAGTGAAAGTAAGTGTTTTAAAAAGAAAAAAATAGGAATATGTAATCGACATATGCGAATTTCGCTATCCATGATGCGAAACATCGTAATAACTTCTATAATATTTACACCACATATTGAAAAATGTTACCAATCTATTCGGAACACAGTATTTCATCAGATCAACAAATATTTTTATTGGATTCGAAGTTCTTTATTTTGTTACATGTCATATATACGACTTTTCGTTCAAATACGCGTATCATCGAAATACGATAATTTGAAATCTCTTATAATTAGAATGATTTTCTATTCTATCGACGCAGAATTAAGAATATAACAAGAAAATTACGATTTTACTATGTGAAAATAATTTTTTTAACATGAAAATTGACGAAAAATGTAATCGACATATGCGAATTTCGCTATACGAGAAGCGAAAAATCGTAATATCTTCGATAATACTTGTACCACATATTGAAAATTGTTACCAATCGATTCAGAACATAGTATTTCATAAGATCATACTACGATTTTTATTGGATTCGACGTTTTTAACTTTCTTTCATGTCGTATATACGATTTTTCGTTCATATACGCGTATCATCGAAATACGAAAATTTGAAATCTCTTTTAATTTCATTGATTTTATATTCTATCGACGCAGAATTAAGAATATAACAAGAATATAACGTTTTTACTATGTGAAAATAAGTGTTTTAACATGAAAATTGACGAAAAATGTAATCGACATATGCGAATTTCGCTATACGAGAAGCGAAAATCGTAATATCTTCGATAATACTTGTACCACATATTGAAAATTGTTACCAATCGATTCAGAACATAGTATTTCATAAGATCATACTACTATTTTTATTGGACTCGAAGTATTTAATTTTGTTACATGTCACCCATACGACTTTTCGTTCATATACGCGTATAATCGAAAACGATAATTTGAAATATCTTTAATTTCATTGAATTTATATTCTATAGACGCAGAATTAAGAATATGAGAAGAATATAATGTTTTTACTATGTGAAAATAAGTGTCTTAACATGAAAATTTACGAAAAATGAAATCGACATATGCGATTTTCACTATCCAAGAAGCGAAAGATCGTAATATCTTCGATAATACTTGTACCACATATTGAATAATGTTACGAATCGATCAGAACACAGCATTACATAAGATCATACTAATATTTTTATTGGATTCGAAATTTTTAACTTTGTCACGTGTCATATATACGACTTTTCGATCATATACGCGTATAATCGAAATTCGAAAATTTGAAATCTCATTAGAATTCATTGATTTTATATTCGATCGACGCAGAATTAAGAATATAACAAGAATATAGCGATTTTACTATGTGAAAATAAGTGTTTTAACATGAAAATTGACGAAAAATGTAATCGACATATGCGAATTTCGCTATACGAGAAGCGAAAAATCGTAATATCTTCGATAATACTTGTACCACATATTGAAAATTGTTACCAATCGATTCAGAACATAGTATTTCATAAGATCATACTGTGATTTTTATTGGATTCGAAGTTTTTAACTTTCTTTCATGTCGTATATACGATTTTTTCGTTCATATACGCGTATCATCGAAATACGAAAATTTGAAATCTCTTTTAATTTCATTGATTTTATATTCTATCGACGCAGAATTAAGAATATAACAAGAATATAACGTTTTTACTATGTGAAAATAAGTGTTTTAACATGAAAATTGACGAAAATGTAATCGACATATGCGAATTTCGCTATACGAGAAGAGAAAAATCGTAATATCTTCGATAATACTTGTACCACATATTGAAAATTGTTACCAATCGATTCAGAACATAGTATTTCATCAGATTAACAAATATTTTTATTGGATTCGAAGTTCTTTATTTTGTTACATGTCATATATACGACTTTTCATTCATATACGCGTATCATCGAAATACGAAAATTTGAAATCTCTTATAATTAGAATGATTTTATATTCTATCGACGCAGAATTAAGAATATAACAAGAAAATTACGATTTTACTATGTGAAAATAATTTTTTTAACATGAAAATTGACGAAAAATGTAAACGACATATGCGAATTTCCCTATACGAGAAGAGAAAATCGTAATATCTTCGAAAATACTTATTCCACATATTGAAAATTGATACCAATCGATTCAGAACACAGTATTTCATAAGAACATACTAATATTTTTATTGGATTCGAAGTTTTTAACTTTGTTACGTGTCGTAAGTACGATTTTTCGTTCATGTAGGCGTATCATCGAAATACGTAAAATTGAAATCTCTTTAGAATTCATTGAATTTATTTACTATCGAGGCAGAATTAAGAATATAACAAGAATATAACGTTTTTAGTAAGTGAAAATAAGTGTTTTAACGAGAAAAAAATAGGAAACTGTAATCGACATATGCGAATTTCGCTATCCAAGAAGCGATACATCGCAATATCTTCGATAATATTAGCACCACATATTCAAAAATGTTACCAATCTATTCGGAACACAGTATTTCATCAGATCAACAACAATTTTTTTGGACTCAAAGTATTTAATTTTGTTACATGTCACACATACGACTTTTCGTTCATATACGCGTATAATCGAAATACGATAATTTGAAATCTCTTCTAATTTCATTGATTTTATATTCTATCGACGCAGAGTTAAGAATATAACAAGAATATAACGTTTTTTCTTGGTGAAAATAAGTGTTTTAACATGGAAATTTACGAAAAATGTAATTGACATATGCGAATATCTCTATCCAAGAAGAGAAAGATCGTAAGAACTTCGAAAATACTTGTACCACAAATTGAAAATTGTTACAAATCGATTCAGAACACAGTATTTCATAAGATCATACTACGATTTTTATTGGATTCGATGTTTTTAACTTTCTTTCATGTCGTATATACGATTTTTCGTTCATATACGCGTATCATCGAAATACGAAAATTTGAAATCTCTTTTAATTTCATTGATTTTATATTCTATCGACGCAGAATTAAGAATATAACAAGAATATAACGTTTTTACTATGTGAAAATAAGTGTTTTAACATGAAAATTGACGAAAAATGTAATCGACATATGCGAATTTCGCTATACGAGAAGCGAAAAATCGTAATATCTTCGATAATACTTGTACCACATATTGAAAATTGTTACCAATCGATTCAGAACATAGTATTTCATAAGATCATACTACGATTTTTATTGGATTCGAAGTTTTTAACTTTCTTTCATGTCGTATATACGATTTTTCGTTCATATACGCGTATCATCGAAATACGAAAATTTGAAATCTCTTTTAATTTCATTGATTTTATATTCTATCGACGCAGAATTAAGAATATAACAAGAATATAACGTTTTTACTATGTGAAAATAAGTGTTTTAACATGAAAATTGACGAAAAATGTAATCGACATATGCGAATTTCGCTATACGAGAAGCGAAAAATCGTAATATCTTCGATAATACTTGTACCACATATTGAAAATTGTTACCAATCGATTCAGAACATAGTATTACATAAGATCATACTACTGATTTTTATTGGATTCGAAGTTTTTAACTTTGTTTCATGTCGTATATACGATTTTTCGTTCATATACGCGTATCATCGAAATACGAAAATTTGAAATCTCTTTTAATTTCATTGATTTTATATTCTATCGACGCAGAATTAAGAATATAACAAGAATATAACGTTTTTACTATGTGAAAATAAGTGTTTTAACATGAAAATTGACGAAAAATGTAATCGACATATGCGAATTTCGCTATACGAGAAGCGAAAATCGTAATATCTTCGATAATACTTGTACCACATATTGAAAATTGTTACCAATCGATTCAGAACATAGTATTTCATAAGATCATCCTACGATTTTTATTGGATTCGATGTTTTTAACTTTCTTTCATGTCGTATATACGATTTTTCGTTCATATACGCGTATCATCGAAATACGAAAATTTGAAATCTCTTTTAATTTCATTGATTTTATATTCTATCGACGCAGAATTAAGAATATAACAAGAATATAACGTTTTTACTATGTGAAAATAAGTGTTTTAACATGAAAATTGACGAAAAATGTAATCGACATATGCGAATTTCGCTATACGAGAAGCGAAAAATCGTAATATCTTCGATAATACTTGTACCACATATTGAAAATTGTTACCAATCGATTCAGAACATAGTATTACATAAGATCATACTACGATTTTTATTGGATTCGATGTTTTTAACTTTGTTTCATGTCGTATATACGATTTTTCGTTCATATACGCGTATCATCGAAATACGAAAATTTGAAATCTCTTTTAATTTCATTGATTTTATATTCTATCGACGCAGAATTAAGAATATAACAAGAATATAACGTTTTTACTAAGTGAAAATAAGTGTTTTAACATGAAAATTTACGAAAAATATAATCGACTTATGCGAATTTCGCTATCCAAGAAGGGAAAGTTCGTAATATCTTCGATAATACTTGACCTCATAATGAAAAAAGTTACCAATCGATACAGATCACAGTATTTCATCAGATCATACTACTATATTTATTGGATTCGAAGTTTTTAACTTTGTTACATATCATCTATACGATTTTTCGTTCATATAATCGTACCATAGATATACGAAAATTTTAAATCTCTTTTAGATTCATTGATTTTATATTCTATCGACGCAGAATTAAGTACATAAAAAGAATATAACGTTTTTACCAAGTGAAAATAAGTGTTTTACCATGAAAAGTGTTGAAAAATGTAATCGAAATATGCGAATTTCGTTATTCGAGAAACGAAATATGGTAATATTTACGAAAATACTTGTACCACAAATTGAAAAATGTTACCAATCGATTCAGAATACATTATTTCATAAGATCATACTGTGATTTTTATTGGATTCGAAGTTTTTAACTTTCTTTCATGTCGTATATACGATTTTTCGTTCATATACGCGTATCATCGAAATACGAAAATTTGAAATCTCTTTTAATTTCATTGATTTATATTCTATCGACGCAGAATTAAGAATATAACAAGAATATAACGTTTTTACTATGTGAAAATAAGTGTTTTAACATGAAAATTGACGAAAAATGTAATCGACATATGCGAATTTCGCTATACGAGAAGCGAAAATCGTAATATCTTCGATAATACTTGTACCACATATTGAAAATTGTTACCAATCGATTCAGAACATAGTATTTCATAAGATCATACTACGATTTTTATTGGATTCGATGTTTTTAACTTTCTTTCATGTCGTATATACGATTTTTCGTTCATATACGCGTATCATCGAAATACGAAAATTTGAAATCTCTTTAATTTCATTGATTTTATATTCTATCGACGCAGAATTAAGAATATAACAAGAATATAACGATTTTACTATGTGAAAAGAAGTGTTTTAACATGAAAATAGACGAAAAATGTAATCGATATATCCGAATTTCCCTATACGAGAAGAGTAAATCGTAATATCTTCGAAAATACTTGTCCCACATATTGATTATAGTTACCAATCGATTCAGAACACAGCATTTCATTAGGACATACTACTATTTTTATTGGATTCGAAGTTTTTAACTTTGTTACGAGTCGTAAGTACGATTTTTCGTTCATGTAGGCGTATCATCGAAATACATAAAATTGAAATCTCTTTAGAATTCATTGATTTTATTTACCATCGAGGCAGAATTAAGAATATAACAAGAATATAACGATTTTACAAAGAGAAAATAAGTGTTTTAAAAAGAAAAAAATAGGAAAATGTAATCGACATATGCGAATTTCGCTATCCAAGAAGCGAAACATCCTAATATCTTCGATAATTCTTGCGCCACATATTTAAAAAAGGTAAACAATCTATTCGGAACACAGCATTTCATCAGATCAACAGCTATTTTTATTGGATTCGAAGTTTTTAATTTTGTTACATGTCACATATACGAGGTTTCGTAAATATACGCGTATAATCGAAATACGATAATTTAAAATCTCTTCTAATTTCATTGATTTTATATTCTATCGATGCAGAATTAAGAATATAACAAGAATATATCGTTTTTACTATGTGAAAATAAGTGTTTTAGAATGAAAATTTACGAAAAATGTAATTGACATATGCGAATATCGCTATCCAAGAAGAGAAAGATCGTAATAACTTCGAAAATACTTGTACCACAAATTGAAAATTGTTACCAATCTATTCAGAACACAGAATTTCATAAGAACATACTACTATTTTTATTGGATACGAAAATTTGAAATCTCTTTAGAATTCATAGATTTTATATTCTATCGACGCAGAATGAAGAATATAACAAGAATAAACGTTTCTACTAATTGAAAATAAGTGTTTTAATAAGAAAATTGACGAAAAATGTAATCGACATATGCGAATTTCGCTATACGAGAAGCGAAAAATCGTAATATCTTCGATAATACTTGTACCACATATTGAAAATTGTTACCAATCGATTCAGAACATAGTATTTCATAAGATCATACTACGATTTTATTGGATTCGAAGTTTTAACTTTGTTTCATGTCGTATATACGATTTTTCGTTCATATACGCGTATCATCGAAATACGAAAATTTGAAATCTCTTTTAATTTCATTGATTTTATATTCTATCGACGCAGAATTAAGAATATAACAAGAATATAACGTTTTTACTATGTGAAATAAGTGTTTTAACATGAAAATTGACGAAAAATGTAATCGACATATGCGAATTTCGCTATACGAGAAGCGAAGAATCGTAATATCTTCAATTATACTTGTACCACATATTGAGAAATGTTACCAATCGATTCAGAACATAGTATTTCATAAGATCATACTACGATTTTTATTGGATTCGAAGTTTTTAACTTTGTTACATGTCATATATACGAATTTTCGTTCATATACGCGTATCATCGAAATACGAAAATTTGAAATCTCTTATAATTAGAATGATTTTATATTCTATCGACGCAGAATTAAGAATATAACAAGAAAATTACAATTTTACTATGTGAAATAAATTTTTTTAACATGAAAATTGACGAAAAATGTAAACGACATATGCGAATTTCCATATACGAGAAGAGAAAATCGTAATATCTTCGAAAATACTTGTTCCACATATTGAAAATTGATACCAATCGATTCAGAACACAGTATTTCATAAGAACATACTAATATTTTTATTGGATTCGAAGTTTTTAACTTTGTTACGTGTCGTAAGTACGACTTTTCGTTCATGTAGGCGTATCATCGAAATACGTAAAATTGAAATCTCTTTAGAATTCATTGATTTTATTTACTATCGTGGTAGAATTAAGAATATAACAAGAGTATAACGTTTTTAGTAAGTGAAAATAAGTGTTTTAACAAGAAAATTGACGAAAAATGTAATCGACATATGCGAATTTCGCTATACGAGAAGCGAAAAATCGTAATATCTTCGATAATACTTGTACCACATATTGAAAAATGTTACCAATCGATTCAGAACATAGTATTTTATAAGATCATACTACGATTTTTATTGGATTCGAAGTTTTTAACTTTCTTTCATGTCGTATATCCGATTTTTCGTTCATATACGCGTATCATCGAAATACGAAAATTCGAAATCTCTTTTAATTTCATTGATTTTATATTCTATCGACGCAGAATTAAGAATATATCAAGAATATAACGTTTTTACTATGTGAAAATAAGTGTTTTAACATGAAATTTGACGAAATATATAATCGACATATGCGAATTTCGCTATACGAGAAGCGAAGAATCGTAATATCTTCAATTATACTTTTACCACATATTGAAATTGTTACCAATCGATTCAGAACATAGTATTTTATAAGATCATCCTACGATTTTTATTGGATTCGATGTTTTTAACTTTGTTTCATGTCGTATATACGATTTTTCGTTCATATACGCGTATCAACGAAATACGAAAATTTGAAATCTCTCTTAATTTCATTGATTTTATATTCTATCGACGCAGAATTAAGAATATAACAAGAATATAACGTTTTTACTATGTGAAAATAAGTGTTTTAACATGAAAATTGACGAAAAATGTAATCGACATATGCGAATTTCGCTATACGAGAAGCGAAAAATCGTAATATCTTCGATAATACTTGTACCACATATTGAAAATTGTTACCAATCGATTCAGAACATAGTATTTCATAAGATCATACTACTATTTTTATTGGATTCGAAGTTTTTAACTTTGTTTCATGTCGTATATACGATTTTTCGTTCATATACGCGTATCATCGAAATACGAAAATTTGAAATCTCTTTAATTTCATTGATTTTATATTCTATCGACGCAGAATTAAGAATATAACAAGAATATAACGTTTTTACTATGTGAAAATAAGTGTTTTAACATGAAAATTGACGAAAAATGTAATCGACATATGCGAATTTCGCTATACGAGAAGCGAAAATCGTAATATCTTCGATAATACTTGTACCACATATTGAAAAATGTTACCAATCGATTCAGAACATAGTATTTCATAAGATCATTCTGTGATTTTTATTGGATTCGAAGTTTTTAACTTTCTTTCATGTCGTATATACGATTTTTCGTTCATATACGCGTATCATCGAAATACGAAAATTTGAAATCTCTTTTAATTTCATGATTTTATATTCTATCGACGCAGAATTAAGAATATAACAAGAATATAACGTTTTTACTATGTGAAAATAAGTGTTTTTAACATGAAAATTGACGAAAAATGTAATCGACATATGCGAATTTCGCTATACGAGAAGCGAAAATCGTAATATCTTCGAAAATACTTGTACCACATATTGAAAATTGTTACCAATCGATTCAGAACATAGAATTTCATAAGATCATACTACTATTTTTATTGGATTCGAAGATTTAACTTTGTTTCATGTCGTATATACGATTTTTCGTTCATATACGCGTATCATCGAAATACGAAAATTTGAATTCTGTTTTAATTTCATTGATTTTATATTCTATCGACGCAGAATTAAGAATATAACAAGAATATAACGTTTTTACTATGTGAAAATAAGTGTTTTAACATGAAAATTGACGAAAAATGTAATCGACATATGCGAATTTCGCTATACGAGAAGCGAAAAATCGTAATATCTTCGATAATACTTGTACCACATATTGAAAATTGTTACCAATCGATTCAGAACATAGTATTTCATAAGATCATACTACGATTTTTATTGGATTCGATGTTTTTAACTTTCTTTCATGTCGTATATACGATTTTTCGTTCATATACGCGTATCATCGAAATACGAAAATTTGAAATCTCTTTTAATTTCATTGATTTTATATTCTATCGACGCAGAATTAAGAATATAACAAGAATATAACGTTTTTACTATGTGAAAATAAGTGTTTTAACATGAAAATTGACGAAAAATGTAATCGACATATGCGAATTTCGCTATACGAGAAGCGAAAATCGTAATATCTTCGATTATACTTGTACCACATATTGAAAATTGTTACCAATCGATTCAGAACATAGTATTTCATAAGATCATACTACGATTTTTATTGGATTCGATGTTTTTAACTTTGTTTCATGTCGGATATACGATTTTTCGTTCATATACGCGTATCTACGAAATACGAAAATTTGAAATCTCTTTTAATTTCATTGATTTTATATTCTATCGACGCAGAATTAAGAATATAACAAGAATATAACGTTTTTACTATGTGAAAATAAGTGTTTTAACATGAAAATTGACGAAAAAATGTAATCGACATATGCGAATTTCGCTATACGAGAAGCGAAAATCGTAATATCTTCGATAATACTTGTACCACATATTGAAAATTGTTACCAATCGATTCAGAACATAGTTTTTTCATAAGATCATCCTACGATTTTTATTGGATTCGATGTTTTTATTTTGTTACATGTCATATATACGACTTTTCGTTCAAATACGCGTATCATCGAAATACGATAATTTGAAATCTCTTATAATTAGAATGATTTTCTATTCTATCGACGCAGAATTAAGAATATAACAAGAAAATTACGATTTTACTATGTGAAAATAATTTTTTTAACATGAAAATTGACGAAAAATGTAAACGACATATGCGAATTTCCCTATACGAGAAGAGAAAATCGTAATATCTTCGAAAATACTTGTTCCACATATTGAAAATTGATACCAATCGATTCAGAACACAGTATTTCATAAGAACATACTAATATTTTTATTGGATTCGAAATTTTTAACTTTGTTACGTGTCGTAAGTACGATATTTCGTTCATGTAGGCGTATCATCGAAATACGTAAAATTGAAATCTCTTTAGAATTCATTGATTTTATTTACTATCGAGGCAGAATTAAGAATATAACAAGAATATAACGTTTTTAGTAAGTGAAAATAAGTGTTTTAACAGGAAAGAAATAGGAAAATGTAATCGACATATGCGAATTTCGCAATCCAAGAAGCGAAACATCGCAATATCTTCGATAATATTTGCACCACATATTCAAATATGTTACCAATCTATTCGGAACACAGTATTTCATCAGATCAGCAACTATTTTTATTGGACTCGAAGTATTTAATTTTGTTACATGTCACCCATACGACTTTTCGTTCATATACGCGTATAATCGAAAACGATAATTTGAAATCTCTTCTAATTTCATTGATTTTATATTCTATCGACGCAGAATTAAGAATATAACAAGAATATAACGTTTTTACTATGTGAAAGTAAGTGTTTTAACATGGAAATTTACGAAAAATGTAATTGACATATGCGAATATCGCTATCCAAGAAGAGAAAGATTGTAATAACTTCGAAAATACTTGTACCACAAATTGAAAATTGTTACCAATCGATTCAGAACACAGTATTTCATAAGAACATACTACTATTTTTATTGGATTCGATGTTTTTAACTTTGTTTCATGTCGTATATACGATTTTTCGTTCATATACGCGTATCATCGAAATACGAAAATTTGAAATCTCTTTAATTTCATTGATTTTATATTCTATCGACGCAGAATTAAGAATATAACAAGAATATAACGTTTTTACTATGTGAAAATAAGTGTTTTAACATGAAAATTGACGAAAAATGTAATCGACATATGCGAATTTCGCTATACGAGAAGCGAAAATCGTAATATCTTCGATAATACTTGTACCACATATTGAAAATTGTTACCAATCGATTCAGAACATAGTATTTCATAAGATCATACTACGATTTTTATTGGATTCGAATTTTTTAACTTTGTTTCATGTCGTATATACGATTTTTCGTTCATATACGCGTATCATCGAAATACGAAAATTTGAAATCTCTTTTAATTTCATTGATTTTATATTCTATCGACGCAGAATTAAGAATATAACAAGAATATAACGTTTTTACTATGTGAAAATAAGTGTTTTAACATGAAAATTGACGAAAAATGTAATCGACATATGCGAATTTCGCTATCCAAGATGCGAAACATCGTAATAACTTCTATAATATTTGCTCCACATATTGAAAAATGTTACCAATCTATTCGGAACTAAGTATTTCATCAGATCAACAAATATTTTATTGGGATTCGAAGTTCTTTATTTTGTTACATGTCATATATACGACTTTTCGTACATATACGCGTCACATCAAAATACGAAAATTTGAGATCTCTTATAATTAGAATGATTTTATATTCTATTGACAAAGAATTAAGAATATAACAAGAAAATTACAATTTTACAATGTGAAATAAATTTTTTTAACATGAAAATTGACGAAAAATGTAAACGACATATGCGAATTTCCCTATACGAGAAGAGAAAATCGTAATATTTTCGAAAATACTTGTTCCACATATTGAAAATTGATACCAATCGATTCAGAACACAGTATTTCATAAGAACATACTAATACTTTTATTGGTTTCGAAGTTTTTAACATTGTTACGAGACGTAAGTTCGATTTTTCGTTCATGTAGGCGAATCATCGAAATACGTCTAATTGAAATCTCTTTTAATTTCATTGATTTTTATTCTATCGACGCAGAATTAAGAATATAACAAGAATATAACGTTTTTACTATGTGAAAATAAGTGTTTTAACATGAAAATTGACGAAAAATGTAATCGACATATGCGAATTTCGCTATACGAGAAGCGAAAAATCGTAATATCTTCGATAATACTTGTACCACATATTGAAAATTGTTACCAATCGATTCAGAACATAGTATTTCATAAGATCATACTACGATTTTTATTGGATTCAAAGTTTTTAACTTTCTTTCATGTCGTATATACGATTTTCGTTCATATACGCGTATCATCGAAATACGAAAATTTGAAATCTCTTTTAATTTCATTGATTTTATATTCTATCGACGCAGAATTAAGAATATAACAAGAATATAACGTTTTTACTATGTGAAAATAAGTGTTTTAACATGAAAATTGACGAAAAATGTAATCGACAAATGAGAAATTCACTAACCAAGAAGCGAAAGATCGTAATATCTTCGATAATACTTGTACCACATATTGAAAAATGTTACGAATCGATCAGAACACAGCATTACATAAGATCATACTAATATTTTTATTGGATTCGAAATTTTTAACTTTGTCACGTGTCATATATACGACTTTTCGATCATATACGCGTATAATCGAAATTCGAAAATTTGAAATCTCATTAGAATTCATTGATTTTATATTCGATCGACGCAGAATTAAGAATATAACAAGAATATAGCGATTTTACAAAGTAAAAATAAGTGTCTTAAAAAGAAAAAAATAGGAAAATGTAATCGACATATCCGAATTTCGCTATCCAAGAAGCGAAACATCGTAATATCTTCGATTATACTTGCACCACATATTAAAAAATGTTACCAATCTATTCGGAACACAGAATTTCATCTGATCATACTACTATTTTTATTGGATTCGAAGTTTTTAACTCTGTTACGTGTCGTATATACGATTTTTCGTTCATATACGCGTATCATCGAAATACGAAAATTTGAAATCTCTTTTAATTTCATTGATTTTATATTCTATCGACGCAGAATTAAGAATATAACAAGAATATAACGTTTTTTACTATGTGAAAATAAGTGTTTTAACATGACAAATGAAAAAAAAATAATCGACATATGCGAATTTCGCTATACGAGAAGCGAAAAATCGTAATATCTTCGATAATACTTGTACCACATATTGAAAATTGTTACCAATCGATTCAGAACATAGTATTCCATAAGATCACTACTGATTTTATTGGATTCGATGTTTTTAACTTTGTTTCATGTCGGATATACGATTTTTCGTTCATATACGCGTATCATCGAAATACGAAAATTTGAAATCTCTTTTAATTTCATTGATTTTATATTCTATCGACGCAGAATTAAGAATATAACAAGAATATAACGTTTTTACTATGTGAAAATAAGTGTTTTAACATGAAAATTGACGAAAAATGTAAACGACATATGCGAATTTCCCTATACGAGAAGAGAAAAATCGTAATATCTTCGAAAATACTTGTTCCACATATTGAAAATTGTCACCAATCGATTCAGAACACAGTATTTCATAAGAACATACTAATATTTTTATTGGATTCGAAGTTTTTAACTTTGTTACGTGTCGTAAGTACGATTTTTCGTTCATGTAGGCGTATCATCGAAATACGTAAAATTGAAATCTCTTTAGAATTCATTGATTTCATTTACTATCGAGGCAGAATTAAGAATATAACAAGAATATAACGTTTTTAGTAAGTGAAAATAAGTGTTTTAACGAGAAAAAAATAGGAAACTGTAATCGACATATGCGAATTTCGCTATCCAAGAAGCGAAACATCGCAATATCTTCGATAATATTAGCACCACATATTCAAAAATGTTACCAATCTATTCGGAACACAGTATTTCATCAGATCAACAACTATTTTTTTGGATTCGACGATTTAAACTTTGTTTCATGTCGTATATACGATTTTTCGTTCATATACGCGTATCATCGAAATACGAAAATTTGAAATCTCATTTAATTTCATTGATTTTACATCTATCGACGCAGAATTGAGAATATAACGTTTTTACTATGTGAAATAAGTGTTTTAACATGAAAATTGACGAAAAATGTAATCGACATATGCGAATTTCGCTATACGAGAAGCGAAAAATCGTAATATCTTCGAAATACTTGTACCACGTATTGAAACATTGTTACCAATCGATTCAGAAAACTGTATTTTAAGATCATACTACTATTTCTATTGGATTCGACGATTTTAACTTTGTTTCATGTCGAATATACGATTTTTCGTTCATATACGCGTATCATCGAAATACGAAAATTTGAAATCTCATTTTAATTTCATTGATTTTACATTCTATCGACGCAGAATTGAGAATATAACAAGAATATAACGTTTTTACTATGTGAAAATAAGTGTTTTAACATGAAAATTGACGAAAAATTGTAATCGACATATGCGAATTTCGCTATCCAAGAAGATAAACATCGTAATATCTTCGATTATACTTGTACCACAAACTGAAAAAGTTTACCAATCGATTCAGAATACATTATTACATCTGATCATACAATGATTAATATTTGATTCGAAGTTTTTAGCCTTTTTACAAGTCGTAAATACGATTTTTCGTTCATATACGCGTGTCATAGATATACGAAAATTTGAAATCTCTTTCAGATTCATTGATTTTATATTCTATCGACACAGATTTAAGAATATAACAAAGAATATAACGTTTTTACTATGTAAAAATAAATTTTTAACATGAAAATTTTCGTAAAATGTAATCGACTTATGCAAATTTCGCTATCCAAGAAGCGAAAGTTCGTAATATCGTCGATAGTACTTGCACCACATATTGAAATATGTTACCAATCGATTCGGAACACAGTATTTCATCATATCATACTACTATATTTATTGGATTCGAAGTTTTTAACTTTTTACATGTCATATATACAATTTTTCGTTCATATAATCGTACCATAGATATACGAAAATTTGAAATTTCTTTTAGATTCATTGATTTTATATTCTATCGAACCAGAATAAAGAATATAAAAAGAATATAACGTTTTTACCATGTGAAAATTAGTGTTTTACCATGAAAAGTGTTGAAAAATGTAATCGAAATATGCGAATTTCGTTATTCGAGAAACGAAAAATAGCAATATTTTCGAAAGTTCTTGTACCACATATTGAATAATGTTACCAATCGATTCAGAATACAGTATTTCATAAGATCATACTACTATTATTATTGTATTCGAAGATTTAAACTTTGTTTCATATCGTATATACGATTTTTCGATCATTCACGCTTATCATCGAAAAACGTAAATTTCAAATCTCTTTTAATTGCATTGATTTTATATTCTATCGATGGAGAATTCAGTATATAACAAGAATATAACGTTTTTACTATGTGAAAATATGTGTTTTAACATGAAAATTGGGGAAAAAAGAAATCGACATATGCGAATTTCGCTATACGAGAAGCGAAAAATCGTAATATCTTCGATAATACTTGTACCACATATTGAAAATTGTTACCAATCGATTCAGAACATAGTATTTCATAAGATCATACTACGATTTTTATTGGATTCGATGTTTTTAACTTTGTTTCATGTCGGATATACGATTTTTCGTTCATATACGCGTATCATCGAAATACGAAAATTTGAAATCTCTTTTAATTTCATTGATTTTATATTCTATCGACGCAGAATTAAGAATATAACAAGAATATAACGTTTTTACTATGTGAAAATAAGTGTTTTAACATGAAAATTGTCGAAAAATGTAATCGACATATGCGAATTTCGCTATACGAGAAGCGAAAAATCGTAATATCTTCGATAATACTTGTACCACATATTGAAAATTGTTACCAATCGATTCAGAACATAGTATTTCATAAGATCATACTACGATTTTTATTGGATTCGATGTTTTTAACTTTCTTTCATATCGTATATACGATTTTTCGTTCATATAATCGTACCATAGATATACGAAAATTTTAAATCTCTTTTAGATTCATTGATTTTATATTCTATCGACGCAGAATTAAGTACATAAAAAGAATATAACGTTTTTACCAAGTGAAAATAAGTGTTTTACCATGAAAAGTGTTGAAAAATGTTAACGACATATGCGAATTTCCCTATACGAGAAGAGAAAATCGTAATATCTTCGAAAATACTTGTTCCACATATTGAAAATTGATACCAATCGATTCAGAACACAGTATTTCATAAGAACATAGTAACATTTTTATTGGAAGTTTTTAACTTTGTTACGTGTCGTAAGTACGATTTTTCGTTCATGTAGGCGTATCATCGAAATACGTAAAATTGAAATCTCTTTAGAATTCATTGATTTTATTTACTATCGTGGTAGAATTAAGAATATAACAAGAGTATAACGTTTTTAGTAAGTGAAAATAAGTGTTTTAACAAGGAAAAAATAGGAAAATGTAATCGACATATGCGAATTTAGCTATCCAAGAAGCATAACATCACAATATCTTCGATAATATTAGCACCACATATTCAAAAATGTTACCAATCTATTCGTAACACAGTATTTCATCAGATCAACAACAATTTTTTTGGACTCGAAATATTTAATTTTGTTACATGTCACACATACGACTTTTCGTTCATATACGCGTATAATCGAAATACGAAAATTTGAAATCTCTTATAATTAGAATGATTTTATATTCTATCGACACAGAATTAAGAATATAACAAGAATATACCGTTTTTTCTATGTGAAAATAAGTGTTTTCACATGGAAATTTACGAAAAATATAATTGACATATGCGAATATCGCTATCCAAGAAGAGAAAGATCGTAATAACTTCGAAAATACTTGTACCACAAATTGAAAATTGTTACCAATCGATTCAGAACACAGTATTTCATAAGATCATACTACTATTATTATTGGATACGAAAATTTGAAATCTCTTTAGAATTCATTGATTTTATATTCTATCGACGCAGAATGAAGAATATAACAAGAGTATAACGTTTCTACTAATTGAAAATAAGTGTTTTAACAAGAAAAAAAAGGAAAAATGTAATCGACATTTGCGAATTTCGCTATCCAAGAAGCGGAAGATCGTAATAGCTTAGATAATACTTGTACCTAAAATTGAAAAATGTTACCAATCTATTCGGAACACAGAATTTCATCAGATCATACTACTATTTTTATTGTATTCGAAATTTTTTAACTCTGTTACGTGTCGTATGTACAATTTTTTCTTCATATACACGTATCATCGGAATACGAAAATTTGAAATCTCCTTAGAATTCATTGATTTTATATTCTATCGACGCAGAATTAAGGATATAACAAGAATATAACGTTTTTACAAAGTGAAAATAAGTGTTTTAAAAAGAAAAAAATATGAAAATGTAATCGACATATGCGAATTTCGCTATCCAAGTTGCGAAACATCGTAATAACTTCGATAATATTTGCACCACATATTGAAAAATGTTACCAATCTATTCGGTACACAGTATTTCATCAGATCATTCTAATATTTTTAATGGATTGGATGTTTTTAACTTTGTTACATGTCGTATATACGATGATTTGTTCATATACGCGTATCATCGAAATACGAAAATTTGAAATCTCTTATAATTAGAATGATTTTATATTCTATCGACGCAGAATTTAGAATATAACAAGAAAATTACGATTTTACTATGTGTAATTAATTTTTTTAACATGAAAATTGACGAAAAATGTAAACGATATATGCGAATTTCGTTATCCAAGATGAGAAAGATCGTAATAACTTCTAAAGTACTTGTACCAAAAATTGGAAAAGTTTACCAATCGATTCAGAATACATTATCACATTTGATCATACTATGATTATTATTGGATTCGAAGTTTTTAGCTTTGTTACAAGTCGTAAATACGATTTTTCGTTCATATACGCGTATCATCGAAATACGAAAATTTCAAATCTCCTTAGAATTCATTGATTTTATATTCTATCGACGCAGAATTAAGAACATAACAAGAATATAACGTTTCTGCTAATTGAAAATAAGTGTTTTAACAAGAAAAAAAAGGAAAAATATAATCGACATATGCGAATTTCGCTATCCAAGAAGCGAAAGATCGTAATATCTTAGATAATACTTGAACCAAATATTGAAAAATGTTTTCAATCGAATCGGAACACAGTATTTCATCAGATCATTCTAATATTTTTATTGGATTGGATGTTTTTATCTTTGTTACATGTCATATATACGATGATACGTTCATATACGCGTATCATCGAAATACGAAAATTTGAAATCTCTTTAAATTTCGTTGATGTTATTTTCTATCGACTCAGAATATAACAAGAATATAACAAGAACATAACGTTTTTCTGTGTGAAAATAAGTGTACTAACATGAAAATTTACGATAAATTTAATCGACTTATGTGAATTTTGCTATCCAAGAAGCGAAAGATCGTAATTTCTCCGATAATACTTGCACCACATATTGAAAAATGTTACCAATCTATTCGGAACATAGTATTCCATCAGATCAACAAATATTTTTATTGGATTCGAAGTTCTTTATTTTGTTACATGTCATATATACGACTTTTCGTTCATATACGCGTATCATCGAAATACGAAAATTTGAAATCTTTTATAATTAGAATGATTTTATATTCTATCGACGCAGAATTAAGAATATAACAAGAAAATTACGATTTTACTATGTGTAATTAATTTTTTTAACATGAAAATTGACGAAAAATGTAAACGACATATGTGAATTTCGTTATCCAAGATGAGAAAGAGCGTAATAACTTCGAAAGTACTTGTACCACAAATTGAAAAAGTTTACCAATCGATTCAGAATACATTATCACATCTGATCATACTATGATTATTATTTGATTCGAAGTTTTTAGCTTTGTTACAAGTCGTAAATACGATTTTTCGTTCATATACGCGTATCATCGAAATACGAAAATTTCAAATCTCCTTAGAATTCATTGATTTTATATTCTATGGACGCAGAATAAAGGATATAACAAGAATATAACGGTTTTACAAAGTGAAAATGAGTGTTTTAAAAGGAAAAATATAGGAAAATGTAATCGACATATGCGAATTTCGGTATCCAAGTAGCGAAACATCGTAATATCTTCGATAATACTTGCACCACATATTGAAAAATGTTACCAATCTATTCGGAACACAGTATTTCATCAGATCAACAAATATTTTTATTGGATTAGAAGTTCTTTATTTTGTTACATGTCATATATACGACTTTTCGTTCATATACGCGTATCATCGAAATACGAAAATTTGAAATCTCTTATAATATCATTGATTTTATATACTATCGACGCAGAATTAAGAATATAACAATAATATAACGATTTTGCTATGTGAAAATAATTTTTTTAACATGAAAATTGACGAAAAATGTAATCGACCTATCCGAATTTCCCTATACGTGAAGAGAAAATCGTAATATCTTCGAAAATACTTGCTCCACATATAGAAAATTTTTACCAATCGATTCAGAACACAGTATGTCATAAGAGCATACTACTATTTTTATTGGAAGTTTTTAACTTTGTTACGTGTCGTAAGTACGATTTTTCGTTCATGTACGCGTATCATCGAAATACGAAAATTTGAAATCTCTTTAAATTTCTTTGATGTTATTTACTATCGAGGCAGAATTAAGAATATAACAAGAATATAACATTTTTAGTAAGTGAAAATAAGTGTTTCAACAAGAAAAAAATAGGAAAATGTAATCGACATATGCGAATTTCGCTATCCAAGTTGCGAAACATCGTAATAACTTCGATAATATTTGCACCACATATTGAAAAATGTTACCAATCTATTCGGTACACAGTATTTCATCAGATCATTCTAATATTTTTAATGGATTGGATGTTTTTAACTTTGTTACATGTCGTATATACGATGATTCGTTCATATACGCGTATCATCGAAATACGAAAATTTGAAATCTCTTATAATTAGAATGATTTTATATTCTATCGACGCAGAATTTAGAATATAACAAGAAAATTACGATTTTACTATGTGTAATTAATTTTTTTAACATAAAAATTGACGAAAAATGTAAATGACATATGCGAATTTCGCTATCCAAGAAGGGAAAGATCGTATTATCTTAGATAATACTTGTACCAAATATAGAAAAATGTTACCAATCGATTCGGAACACAGTATTTCATCAGATCATGCTAATATTTTATTGGATTCGATGATTTTAACTTTGTTACATGTCATACATAGGACTTTTCGTTCATATACGCTTATAATCGAAATACGAAAATTTGAAATCTCTTTAAATTTCGTTGATGTTATTTTCTAGCGAAGCAGAATTAAGAATATAACAAGAATATAACGATTTTCCTAACTCAAAATAAGTGTTTTAACAGGAAAATTTACGTAAAATGTAATTGACATATGCGAATTTCGCTACCCAAGAAGCGAAACATCGGAATATCATCGATAATACTTGCACCACATATTGAAAAATGTTACCAATCGATTCGGAACACTGTATTTCATCAGATCATACTACTATTTTTATTGGATTCGAAGTTTTTAACTTTGATACATGACATATATATGATTGTTCGTTTATATACGAGTATCATCGAAATCCGTAAATTTGAGATCTCTTTTAATTTCATTGATTTAATATTTCACCGACGCAGAAATAAAATTATTACAAGAATAAAACCTTTTTACTACATGAAAATAAGTGTTTAAACATGAAAATTTGCGAAAAATTTAATCGACATATGTGAATTTCGCTATCCAAGAAGCGAAAGATCGTAATATCTTCGATAATACTTGCACCACATATTGAAAAATGTTACCAATCTACTTGGAACACAGAATTTCGTCAGATCATACTACTATTTTTATTGGATTCGTTGTTTTTAACTTTGTATCATGTAGTATATACGATTTTTCGTTCATATACGCGTATCATCGAAATACGATAATTTGAAATCTCTTCTAATTTCATTGATTTTATATTCTATCGACGCAGAATTAAGAATATAACAAGAATATAACGTTTTTACTATGTGAAAATAATTTTTTTAACATGAAAATTGACGAAAAATGTAAATGACATATGCGAATTTCCCTATACGAGAAAGGAAAATCGTAATACCTTCGAAAATACTTGTTCCACATATTGAAAATTATTACCAATCGATTCAGAACACAGTATTTCATAAGAACATATTACTATTTTTATTAGAATCGAAAATTTGAAATCTCTTTAGAATTTGTTGATTTTATATTCTATCGACGCAGAATTAAGAATATAACAAGAATATAACGTTTTTAATACCTGAAAATAAGTGTTTTAACAGGAAAATTTGCAAAAAATGTAATCGACATATGCGAATTTCGCTATCCAAGAAGCGAAACATCGTAATATCTTCGTTAATACTTGCACCACATATTGAAAAATGTTACCAATCGATTCGGAACACAGTATTTCATGAGATCATTTTACTATTTTTATTGGATTCGAAGTTATTAACTTTGTTATATGCCATATACGATTTTTCGTTCTCATACTCGTACCATAAATATAGGAAAATTTGGTATCTCTTTAAGATTCATTGATTTTATATTCTATCGACGCATTATTAAGAATATAAAAAGAATATAACGTTTTTACCATGAAAAGTGTTGAAAAATGTAATCGAAGTATGCGAATTTCGTTATTCGAGAAACGAAAAATGGTAATATTTTTGAAAATTCTTGTACCATATATTGAATAATGTTATCAATCGATTCAGAATACAGCATTTCATAAGATCATACAACTATTATTATTGGATACGAAGATTTTAAGTTTGTTACATGTCGTAAGTACGATTTTTCGTTCATATACGCGTTTCATAGATATACGAAAATTTGAAATCTCTTGTAGATTCATCGATTTTATATTCTATCGACGCAGAATTAAAAATATAACAAGAATATAACGTTTTTACTATGTGAAAATAACTGTTTTAACAGGAAAATTTACGAAAAATGTAATCGACATATGCGAATTTCGTTATCCAAGAAGGGAAAGATCGTAATAACTTCGAAAATACTTGTAAAAAAATTAAAAAATGTTACCAATCGATTCGGAATAAATTATTACATCTTATCAAACTACTATTTTTATTGGATTCGAAGTTTTTAACTTTGTTACAAGTCGTAAATACGATTTTTCGTTCATTACGCGTATCATAGATATAAGAAAATTTGAAATCTCTTTTAGATTCATTGATTATATATTCTTCCGGCGCAGATTTAAGAATATAACAAAGAATATAACGTTGTTTCTAAGTGAAGATAAGTGTTTTAACATGAAAATTTACGTAAAATGTAATCGACATATGCGAATTTCGCTATCCGAGAAGAGGTAGCTCGTAATATCTTCGATAATACTTGCAGCACATATTGAAAAATGTTACCAATCGATTCGGAACACAGTACTTCATCAGATCATTTTACTATTTTTATTGGATTCGAAGTTATTAACTTTGTTATATGCCATATACGATTTTTCGTTCTCATACTCGTACCATAAATATAGGAAAATTTGGTATCTCTTTAAGATTCCTTGATTTTATATTCTATCGACGCAGTATTAAGAATATAAAAAGGATATAACGTTTTTACCATGTTAAAATATGTGTTTTACCATGAAAAGTGTTGAAAAATGTAATCGAAATATGCGAATTTCGATATTCGAGAAATGAAATATGGTAATATTTTTTAAAATTCTTGTACCACATATTGAATAATGTTAACAATCGATTCAGAATACAGTATTTCATAAGATCATACTACTATTATTATTGCATACGAAGATTTTAATTTTGTTACGTGTTGTATGTACGATTTTTCGATCATATACGCGTATGATCGAAATACGAAAATTTAAAATATCTTTTAATTTCATTGATTTTATATTCTATCGACGCAGAATCAAGAATATAACAAGAATATAACGCTTTTACTATGTGAAAATAAGTGTTTTAACATGAAAATTTTCGAAAAATGTAATCGACATATGCGAATTTCGCTATCCAAGAAGCGAAAGTTTTTAATATCTTTGATTATACTTGCACCACATATTGAAAAATGTTACCAATCGATTCGGAACACAGTATTTCATCAGATCATAATACTATTTTATTGGATTCGAAGTTATTAACTTTGTTACATGTCATATACGATTTTTCGTTCACATACTCGTACCGTAGATATACGAAAATATGAAGTCTCTTTTATATTCATTGATTTTATATTCTATCGACGCAGAATTAAGAATATAAAAAGAAAATAACGTTTTTACCATGTGAAAATAAGTGTTTTACCATGAAAAGTGTTGAAGAATGTAATCGACATATGCGAATTTCGTTATTCGAGAACCGAAAAAATTAATATTATCGAAAATTCTCGTGCCACATATTTAATAATGTTACCAATCGATTCAGAATACAGTATTTCATAAGATAATACTACTATTATTATTGGATTCGAAGATTTAAGCTTTGTTTCATGTCGTATATACGACTTTTCGATCATTTACACTTATCATCAAAAAACGTAAATTTGAAATCTCTTTTAATTGCATTGATTTTATATTCTATAGACGGAGAATACAGAATGTAACAAGAATATAACGTTTTTACTATGTGTTAATATGTGTTTTAAAATGAAAATTGGCGAAAATGAAATCGACATATGCGTATTTCGCTGTACGACAAGCGAAAAGTTGTTATATCTTCGAAAATAATGGCACCACATATCTAAAAATGTTACAAATCTATTCAGAACACAGTATATCATAAGATCATACTACTATTTTTATTGGTTTCGAAGTTTTTAATTTTGTTACGTGTCTTATATACGATTTTTCGATCATATATACGTTTCATAGATATACGAAAATTTGAAATTTCTTGAAGATTCATTGATTATAGATTCTTCCGACGCAGATTTAAGAATATAACAAAGAATATTACGTTTTTACTAAGTGAATGTAAGTGTTTTAACATGAAAATTTACGTAAAATGTAATCGACATATGCGAATTTCGCTATCCAAGAAGAGGTAGCTCGTAATATCTTCGATAATACTTGCAGCACATATTGAAAAATGTTACCAATCGATTCGGAACACAGTACTTCATCAGATCATTTTACTATTTTTATTGGATTCGAAGTTATTAACTTTGTTATATGCCATATACGATTTTTCGTTCTCATACTCGTACCATAAATATAGGAAAATTTGGTATCTCTTTAAGATTCCTTGATTTTATATTCTATCGACGCAGTATTAAGAATATAAAAAGGATAACG